>NC_060193.1:56738392-56960903 GCF_021184085.1 Oncorhynchus gorbuscha
TAACCCATCGCTTTCTACTACAGATAATAATACATTATATTAAGAACATTCAATTATATATATTCATGTAAAAATAAGTCCAAAAATGGCAACTACAGATTGCCACTTTTAAGTCTATCAAAAGTGCAAGTTTGAGCATGTGTCCAGTAGGCCTATGGATTATTATTATTTTTACCAGCATGAATTTGACTGAGCAATAAAATCCCCACTTTTATTCCATAGGTTTGGAACTGCACTATGTAGCTGTTGCAAGAGCACATCTTTCACTGGCTGTCCACTGGTTTCAAAAACAATAGCTGATGATTGATAGGCAGCTTAAACTTCTTGAATTCAACCATTACTGGGTTCAAATCCCCATTTAGATGTGGCGCAGATATCTAAAATGAGAGAGCAGCAGTGTGATTCACATCAATGCCCTATGTAGATATCAATAATAAGTGATATGCGTATCGCCGTAGACTACACCACTGCTGTCATCCTGACCTCCAAGTGTTTATTCAAGTTGGATAAGCTTTGGATGCCGACAGCAGTCGCGCCATTGGAAGACACAGCTTGGACTGTAACCTATAAAAACCTATTCCTGCTCTTTTCCCACAATCCATCAAACCCATTTGGTGTGTCATCCTAGTGGTCTCTGACTTGTGGTCAGTCTCGCTCAGGTGGAACAAACTTACATTTGCGTCTTTTTTCAATGCTGAGTGTCATTGAGAAAACAGAGAAAAGTCAAAGATTTGTTTTGCAAACATCCCTTTCTGAATTTAAAAGTAATCCTCAAAGTAATCTAGTTTTTCAAAAGTATCTGTAATCTGATTACATTTTTGTTGTTGTTGCTGTTAACGGATTACAGTTACCGTTTTGTTGTAATCCCTTCCATGTAACGGATTACATGTAATCTGTTACTCCCCAACCCTGGTTACCAGAGTAGCTGGTTATTATTATTACATGGCACATGGGCAACAATGTAAACATTGCCTGTTCTATCTCGAAGTAAACAGCTAAATAACATGTTATTCTGAACTGTACAGATAATGACTTGGGTCATGACTTTAGGCATAATCAAGTTCTCTCAATGAACCACTTATTTATGTTAAGCCCATCAGGGTTTTCTAGCCAGCAGCCAAATCTGCTGACCTAAACAGTTAGGACCTATCCTGTGATGACATCGGCTGTCACTACTGGTTATAAGGAAGGCATCTATACTACATTAGTAATGACAGTTATTATGACACAGTAATATACAGTGCATTGGAAAGTATTCAGAACCCTTGACCTTTTCCACATTATGTTACGTTACAGCCTTATTCTAAAATGGATTTTTTTCCCCCTCATCTACACACAATACCCCATAGTGACAAAGCGAAAACAGGTTTTAGAAATGTTTGCAAAAAACAGAAATATATTATGTAAATAACATATTTTTTACATAAGTATTCAGAACCTTTGCTATGAGACTAGAAATTGAGCTTGGATGCATCCTGTTTCCATTGATCATCCTTAAGGTGTTTCTACAACTTGATTAGAGTCCAACTGTGGTAAATTAAATTGATTGGACATGATTTGGAAAGGCACACACCTGTTTATATACGGTCCCACAGTTGACAGAGAATGTCAGAGCAAAAACCAAGCTATGAGCTCGAAGGAATTGTTCGTAGAGCTCTGAAACCGGATTGTGTCGAGGCACAGACCTGGGGAAGGGTACCAAAACATTTCTGCAGCTTTGAAGGTCCCCATGAACACAGTGGCTTCCATCATTCTTAAATGGAAGAAGTTTAGAACCACAGAGACTCTTCCTAGAGCTGGCCGCCCGGCCAAACTGAGCAATCAGGGGAAAAGGGCCTTGGTCAGGGAGGTGACCAAAAACCGATGGTCACTCTGACAGAGCTCCAGAGCTCCTCTGTGGAGATGGGAGAACCTTCCAGAAGGACAACTATCTCTGAAGCACTCTGCCAATCAGGTCTTTATGGTAGAGTGGCCAGACGGATGCCACTCCTCAGTAAAAGGCACATGACAGCCCTCGTGGAGTTTGCCAAAGGGCACCTGAAGACTCTCAGACCATGAGGAAACAAGATTCTTTGGTCTGATGAAACCAATATTGAACTCTTGGCCTGAATGCCAAGTGTCATGTCTGGAGGAAACCTGGCACCATCCCTATCGTTAGGGTGGCAGCATCATGCTGTGGGGATGTTTTTCAGCAGCAGGCACTGGGAGACTAGTCAGGACCGAGGGATAGATGAAAAGAGCAAAGTACAGAGAGATATTTGATGAAAACCTGCTCCAGACCGCTCAGGACCTCAGACTGGGACAAAGGTTCACATTCCAACAGGACAAAGACCCTAAGCACACAGCCAAGACAACGCAGGAGTGGCTTCGGGACAAGTCTCTGAATATCCTTGAGGGGCCCAGCCAGAGCCCGGACTTGAACCCAATCTAACATCTCTGAAGAGACCTGATAATAAATGTTCAGCGACGCTCCCCATCCAACCTGACAGAGCTTGAGAGGATCTGCAGAGAAGAATGGTAGAAACTGCACAAATACAGGTGTGCCAAGCTTGTAGCGTCATACCCAAGAAGACTTGAGGCTGTAATCACTGCCAAAGGTGCTTCAACAAAGTACTGAGTCAAGGGTCTGAATACTTATGTAAATGTCATATATCCAATTTATATTTTTTATACATTTGCTTTGTCATTATGGGGTATTGTTTGTAGATTCATGAGGGGGAAACAATTTAACACATTTTAGAATAAGGCTGTAATGTAACAAAACGTGGAAAAAGTAAAGGGGTCTGAATACTTTCTGAATCCACTGTAGGTCTTGTGACTGGACAGATAATTTAAATAGTTATTAAAACTATCAATTACTGAAGCAGTCAGGGTATTAATGGCAGGCTTGCTTATAGCTGATATTTCCACACAAAGCAGAGCAGTGGGTAAAGTCTATTGCAAAAGGCTGCCAGTCCCCACGCAGCCAGACACTATAGTGGTGCCAGAGACTGGAATACCCGGCTACAGAACACCACAGCTTTTACACAAACACCACAACTACTGATTCAGAAGACTGCGGAGGGGGAATCTATACATTCCAACTGTTGATCATTGTCCTATAATAACCTACAGTTCGCTATATGGTAAAAGCCTAAGGTTTCAAACGAAGATGTCATATTTGATATACTGCATAAGATCAATGGTATCAGAGCATTGAAACGCTTTTGAAATGTCACATTTTCGCATGGCTATGCAACAAGTAGTGCTGTTTTCAGCAAATAACTGAGTTGCATAGGCCTAATTCCTGGGTCTGTCTATGGATATTCTGATTAGTATCTTAACCGGAGGGTTCGGTTTAACGGAGATTTACTCCCTCCTCCTGCGAACACCATGAGTCTGAACATAGCACCGGCAATCCCCGTGAGCCCGTGCGCTACGGGACACAGAGCGCGCAACATAACACAGTTGCAATAAGCTCCTTGACCAAAAAAGTATATTCACTGTTTTGAAAAGCATAACAATCACACACATTAATAGGGAATGAATGCGGAAAAACACATGATTTGGCCTATCACGTTAATTTACCCTCTTGTGTTCATGTTGCGAGCTGGTCTTGGACTCGCCGGTGAGTGAAGTCCTGCGGCTCAGCTCGTTCTGTTGCTGTGGTGACATGGTTTCCATCCAGGTAGAGTTGCGTGGGAAAAGGGGAGCTGCAACCGCGCTCTACTGTCCCAAAGCTATGAAACTCCATAAAAGTCCTTATTCGTTAGAAGCATTCCACCCATGCGTCGCTGTGCATGTGCGAAGAAATATAAATAAAGTACGCACAGGATCTGTATACGGTATTATGCCCGTCTGTATACGGTATTATGCCCGTCTGTATACGGTATTATGCCCGTCTGTATACGGTATTATGCCCGTCTGTATACGGTATTATGCTCGTCTGTATACGGTATTATGCCCGTCTGTATACGGTATTATGCCCGTCGTGGTTGAAAATGAGAGTTCAGTTGTCTGGTGTTGAAAACGAACTGTCTAAGCCATGCACATCTTCACAAGTTATAGGTCCTCTATGCACGCACCTCACTCAGGCTCTCTACACACTGAAACAAATTGGCTGTGTCAATTCTTTACACACGAGCTCGTGAGCCCTGTGGAGTCGGCGCCTCGGTGGCCCCTGGGTCCTACTGCAGACGAGGTCTGGTAGAGAAGCGTTTGTTCTTTTTAAGGGAAATATCTGAGGGAAAAAGGACCAGGTAACATTTCAATGGGAGTGGGGACTATGTTACAAGCTTTATAACAAAAAAAATCGTATGTGCTTGTTGTATTATTCCAAGACTTGAGGTGAGCTTTGAAGTTTAGACTTGTTCGTGAAAAACGCTATTCTTATTATCATGATCAGCAGGAATTAGACATGATAGACATTCATTAACAGGTGGTCAGTGTAATAGACAAGAGGGCGCTGTGCCCACTGTCATAATAAGAGTAGGAGATAAGAAATGAGACCCAAAACTTTGTAGAACTTGGAACTCGGAACTCAAAAAAAGAAAGAATGTAATAAAATCCATTTTACTGCAGCATCAGACAGAAGTGGAGCACAAACTGGGCTAAAGTGAGAAGAACCAGGACAGTGTGTGCTCCCCAAACCAATCACAATCATAGCCCCATTTAAAGTGGTTCAGAAAATCAGATGATTAGATGAATGAGAGTGATAATGAAATGCCTTGGGCTGTTGGGCAAACAGCACACATAGAAAGTACAACATACCCTCATTATTGTCTCTCTGAAACTTCCACTTTCTCCTTTAATCTTGAGGGCCAGTTTCCTGGAACCTAATTAGTCCTCAATTAAAAATATGTTTGAAATTTAAAAGAGAAAAAGTAACATCCCTCCTAACTTCTCTTGACATCCCCTCTTTTTCAGGCACGCAGACACATTATGTCATTTCATTAGATAGAGGATTTGAGTGGCTTTTCGCCTGTGCTCTGTAGGGTTCCATTAGAAAGGAACGTCTGGTCTCCCTGCACAGCCAAAACATGTGGCGAAGAGCCCTCAGAGCCGACAACTACAATCACTAACACTACATTCCTATCTTTCTCTCCCACTCTGCCTCTTCCTCTCTCCCTCAACTCTCCACACTCTTTCTGTCCATGCCTCTTTCCCTTCTGCCAACAGCCCTATACTTCCCGTCCGTCCCTCCACCTCTTTCTGTGTTTTTCTCTTCCTTCATCTCCTCCTCCCTCTCTCCATGTTCATCCCAGCACAGCATTTCTTCCTCCAGTGGTTGGCCCGACCCTCGTCCCATCGATTTAATCAGCTTCCCGAATGAGCCAATGTTCCAGACAGAAAAAGGCAGAGAGGCGTGTGTCTGTTCGCTATGCAAGGTCCTGAGGACATCACCTCTCCTCTTCACCTGCAGCAACTAGCAACACAGGGTCACGTAAAACATGGCTGAAAACTGAGAACTACAATTGACTGAAAATTACAAATGCAAAAGGTTGGCGCCATCCAATGACATTAAAGTACTATATTCTCATTGTCATATTCACTGTTCCACACCAATGTAACAGACATGGTTAGAATACATCTACAGTTACTCCTACCACTGGATGTGCCTTCCTGCCCTCCGTAGCCTGTATGAGCTGCAGACGTCAGAGGCAGGAGATGTTTATTGCCAATAAATGAGAGACTGATGTGTGAGATAAATATTTATGAAGTGTGTAGATTCCCTCCCTTCAATCCAACAGTAGACAAACTCTCTCTCCCTCTCTCTCTCTCTCTCTCTCTCTCTCTCTCTCTCTCTCTCTCTCTCTCTCTCTCTCTCTCTCTCTCTCTCTCTCTCTCTCTCTCTCTCTCTCTCTCTCTCTCTCTCTCTCTCTCTCTCTCTCTCTCTCTCTCTCTCTCTCTCTCTCTCTCTCTCTCTCTCTCTCTCTCTCTCTCTCTCTCTCTCTCTCTCTCACACACACACACACACACACACACACACACACACACACACACACACACACACACACACACACACACACACACACACACACACACACACACACACACACACACACACACACACACACACGCACACAAATATCTGTTTATGGAAAGCTTACTCTGCTATGTCAGCGCTGTAAAGGCAATAGATCATCTGTACAGATAATATACAAAGTGAAGTTTTTGGACTGGGCCAGAGATGTGAGCTGAATGACCTCGGTTCGAGCTCTGTTCTGGTTCTGGTTTAGAGTGGGTTCATACAGATGTGATCAGATACGATCACATACAGTCTGTCCTTTGGTATCCACACTGTTTGTCCCGTGGCAGCGATTGCCATCCTGATAGCCATAATCTAGTGGCTCACGTGTCTCTTTATAGCTGCCCAAGAATGGCTTGAAAAAGCTGTGGATACCCTCCATCATAGTCAGAGAACCCTGAATCAACCAATTGACCATTGTTCTACTGACAGTATTCCTCAATTGCCACTGATGCTGAAAGACTGTCAAATAAAACTGGGACATTGGATTGTCATCAAGATCGTGTTTCAATGCATCCCCAAAGGTTCATTCTCATCAATACTTGAGAATGAAGTGCTACAGTAAGTCTTTTTATGGCAACATTTGATTATGTTTGTTGTATGCAACAATTGTAGTACTTTTTTCTGTAGTGTTTCAGATAGGTCTACATGTTATTCCTTTGTAATGTGTATCACGTCTGCTAGCTATATTTTTATTTACCCTCCCAGTGATCATATCTAGGGTCTATTGTTTTCTGCTAGCAGGCCTATGTCATCTATTACGGTCTCTGGCCCCTTTGAAAACTAGATGATAGACCTCAGGGAATTTTTCTCCTACATATTTCCACTCTGAAAACTAGTAATAAAAGAGTCCTATACCCTCCAGCTCCTCTCTCTGTTTTCTTGACCCATTTCTCTCTGAAATTAATCTGACATTTCCACCATTGGCACACGAACAATGCCGGCTTACATTCATTTAATTTAAAACAATGTTTCTGGCCACAACTGTCAGAGGCCTTCCTTTTAGTTGGACTTCATTTCAGACGCCTTCATTTAGTTTGTACTGGTGGCAGCCTGAGGAGCGATTATCACAGCCTATGACAACAAACACAGACCCAGATCTGCCCTGGAAACACAGGGAACAGAGGAAACTACCGGTTCTGACAAAAGTCACCCAGACAAATGTTAAGCGGCCAGTACTAGTTCAAATTCAGTTCTTATTGATTGATAAATGACTGGAGATTATTAGGAGGCATTGACCAAATAGGGCCAAATCAAACCACCCCACAGCTGGTCGAGGATTAGTTTAGAAGTGGGACAACCTGTTTATTATCTTCAGAAATATTTGTGTTATATTTCATGATGCGTCAACTTTGTGGTTGAATCTTTATTGATTTTGTAAGACGGGCACCAGCGACACTGTCCCCCTAATCCTACAGGCAAATATTTGGATGAAAGTAGATTTTTGTGGATCTAGTAATATCTATCTGAATAAATCCCTACAACATTATTTTGCCAAGTGTTATTAGAGATGATGAGACAGTTGTCTTGGTGTCAGGTCAGCAGCAGTTCAAGTTTGCCATTGTAGTGGAATTTCTGACAGTCACTACCACAGGAGGAATAACCTCAACCCCAAAATGTGTTGAGAGCCCTGCAAGTAGAGAACAGTATGCACAGGCAAAAAGCATCATTATAGCTATCCTGCTATCATCTACCTGATTCTTTACTCCAGTTACTTTAGTTAATGGAGAACCCTTCTCTCACAAAACAACGACCTGCAGAAGAATTGCAAAGGAGTGGAAAAGGGGAGGGGTCAGACTTATGACTACTGAGGGACCCCAAACACTCAGTTAAAGCTGGTCCTGATTCTAACAACACTGTACCTCAGGGCCCTCTGGGGTCAGGCTCGGGATGGGGGAAGGAGACGCTTGTGGAGAGCGCGGTCAGGTCAGTTGGAATGTTTAGGATTCTCCATGACGCTGGTGTTCCTTAGGAATGTGGCCTGTCAAATATCACACTGACCTACATTTAAACACTCACAGTTTTCACAGGAAGCCACTGTCAGTATAAGGTAATGGTTCACAAAGTCCTTTACAGCCTGACCTTTACCCAACAAAGGCTTTTGTGACCCAATAATTCAAACAAAGGCACAGATTTACTTTCAGCCATGTCCCAGGAGACACCAGTCAGGAGGTAAAATTGACACAGGGCCTGTATGGACAAAGCGTCTGAGAGTTTAGGAATGCTGTTCCAGGATAGGGTTGGGGGTAAGAAGCAGGGAATAGAGTTGATAGAGGATGTATTAAACCTGGGCTCAGATAGTTTCCCATCTGCCTAATGGTTCAGCAAGGGTTGGGGGTAAGAGGCAGGGAATAGAGCTGATAGAGGATGTATTAAACCTGGGCTCAGATAGTTTCCCATCTGCCTAATGGTTCAGGAAGGGTTGGGGGTAAGAGGCAGGGAATAGAGCTGATAGAGGATGTATTAAACCTGGGCTCAGATAGTTTCCCATCTGCCTAATGGTTCAGGAAGGGTTGGGGGTAAGAGGCAGGGAATAGAGCTGATAGAGGATGTATTAAACCTGGGCTCAGATAGTTTCCCATCTGCCTAATGGTTCAGGAAGGGTTGGGGGTAAGAGGCAGGGAATAGAGCTGATAGAGGATGTATTAAACCTGGGCTCAGATAGTTTCCCATCTGCCTAATGGTTCAGGAAGGGTTGGGGGTAAGAGGCAGGGAATAGAGCTGATAGAGGATGTATTAAACCTGGGCTCAGATAGTTTCCCATCTGCCTAATGGTTCAGGAAGGGTTGGGGGTAAGAGGCAGGGAATAGAGCTGATAGAGGATGTATTAAACCTGGGCTCAGATAGTTTCCCATCTGCCTAATGGTTCAGGAAGGGTTGGGGGTAAGAAGCAGGGAATTGAGGATGTATTAAACCTTCCTGATATGAACCAGCACAGAAATCATGTTCAACAGAGAAAAATAGGGTTTCACAATGACATCCATTGAAAAAAACAACTTTATTAAAACAAAGTTTATTTGCTGTATTGAGTCAATACAGATGTGATGGGCCACTTCAATATTCTAACATGCAGCCATCAGTACAGATAGAAGATATTCTGTATGTCATTGTTACACAATTGAATAATAACTCCTGTTGTTTAGAAATCCAAGTGTGTGCTATGTGCTAGATACAGGGTGAGGACATCCTGAAGCCAGCAGTGTCCTGGAGGGTAGGTCCCTGAAAGTGAGAGCTAGATTCCTCTTAAAAAGCTGACACTGAGTGATGCTTCCCCCTCCACACACACAACTCAATTAGTTTTTTTGTCTAGTGCCAGAAAATAAAACATTAATTTAAAGGTGGATGTAACAAGAAATCCACAATGATAAAGTATAATTTGTTGTTTTCACTTCAGATTCACTTCAGGCTGAAGCTTTTGCTGCAATTATTGCAGTGATATTATGTATCCCGTTTGTGTGAGTGCTCATATGCAACTTCAAGCTTCCTTTATAACTAAAGCATTTGTCACATTCTTTGCACTGATGGAGGTTTCTCCCCTGTGTGAACGCTCTGATGACGTCTTAAATGGCTTAATTCCATGTAACTTTTCCTGCCTACAGGACAGCTGTATGTTCTCTGTCCTCTATGAACTTTCATATGCAATGTCAATTCTATCTTCTGGTTGAAAGCGTTGCCACAGTCTTCACACTGAAAAGATTTCTCCCCTGTGTGTATCCTTGTGTGTCTGTCCAAGTCACACTTCCGACTGAAACATTTGCCACAGTCTTTGCACTGATAAGATTTCTGTCCTGTGTGTATTCTCATATGCTGTTTCAGGTTACTCTTAACATTGAAACATCTACCACATTGTTTGCACTGATAAGGTTTCTCCCCAGTGTGTATCCTTGAATGGATGGTCAAGTGTCCCTTACGTGTGAAGCTGTTGCCACATTGTTTACACTGATATAGTTTCTCCATTGCAGCAGAGCAGTCTGGATGAACCGAGTGGGGCTGATCACTGGTTGGTTGTGCTACTCTGTAGTCCTCTCCATCAGGATCTGTTTTGATCTCCTCAATTATGATAATAGGTAGAGCGCTCCTCTCTACATCATCCACAGTTTGGCTTTGGTAAAGATGTGGGGGCTGAGGTGGGTCCTCCTGACTGAGTCTGAACTCCTGTTGTTCCTCTTTGATCTGTGTGGGTTCTGGGTCATCCTGCCCCAGACTGGGGCTCCACTCATGATCACAGTTCTGCTGCTCAGGGGGAACGACTAGAGTGAGTAGCTGGAAGTCTGGAGGGAAACAAATATATTCATTCAATAGTGATTTTGTGATTTTGTTTGGAAGGCCTCTTTGTGCTTAAAAACAAGAGGATTTGTTGAATGGTCTACTACACTAGCTACAGCATGATTCAACAGAGCAATGTTGGCCAACCAAAGTTATGTTCAGCGTACGCTATCCCAATATTAGACCTGTCATTCATTATTTAATGAATTAGTGACTAGGTCTTTGGGCATTTCATAGTGACATTGGAGATAACTCATGGTCCAATGACCACTAGCAGCATGTGTCCCAAGTCCAAAGCTACAGGGCCTTCAGAATGTATTCACACCCCTTGACAGATTTTGTTGTGTTACAGCCTGAATTTAAAATAGATTAAATTGAGATTGCGTCATTGGTCTACACACAATACCCCATAATGTCAAAGTGGAATTATGTCTTGAGAAAAGTTTACAAATTAACTAAAAATGAAAAGCTGAAATGTCTCGAGTCAATTAGTATTCCACCTCTTTGTTATGGCATGCCTAAATAAGTTCAAGAGTAAAAATGTGCTAAGCTGTCATATGGAATTGTTTTAAGATGGTCATACTATATGGATCATTTAGCTATTTGATTTTTAATTGTAGGACCCCTTTAGGTATAAAAAAAATACATACAATTATTTGATAAAATATTGAGTTTGGCCTTTACTAATAAAGCCCATTGAAACGTATTGAATAACAGAAATTGCAGAAACCGCGTGCACCGCTGACCAGTGAACAAAAAACGATTAAATCCAGATGGAAATAGGCTATGTAGAGCAAAACATTGGCATCCATATTAGATCATTATTTGAAGAGGGGGGTAGCATCTAAAAACGGGATTTAATAGTTTCTTGTTCACTGGTCAGCGATATGTTTTTCGCATTGTCATTATGGGGTATTGTGTGGAGATTGATGAGGATTATTTTTTTTTAGAATAAGGCAGAAACATAACAAAATGTGGAAAACGTCAAGAGGTCTGAATACTTTCCGAATGCGCTGTAAATGTGTTTAGCTAATCGGGACTAGAGTGTAGATAGCTTCAGACGCGGGACAAATGGGTCTAATCAGAACTAGGATGTAGATAGCTTCAGACGCGGGACAAATGGGTCTAATCAGAACTAGGATGTAGATAGCTTCAGACGCGGGACAAATGGGTCTAATCAGAACTAGGATGTAGATAGCTTCAGACGCGGGACAAATGGGTCTAATCAGAACTAGGATGTAGATAGCTTCAGACGCGAGACACGTGGGTCTACTATAGATACAGTCATCGGACCATGAGTTCTCAAATGCTTTCGTTATGGAATGCCCTTCAGACCTCAGCCAGCATACCCAACCCGCGTGTTTACAGCTGCAGTAAATTTGGACAGGCTTCTGCGAGATATGTCTCGAAAAATGTATCTCAATCCAGGGTTGAGAAATGCGTTGTACTCCGAATTGTCATCCCTCCACGGGGTCTTAATCTATGCAGGAAGCCTGTCCGACCCTAGTGCAGCTGTAAGCGAACATGTCTCATCTACTGGCTATTTAAACCTCGTCTTATTAGTTAATGAAATAAATAATTGATCAAAGGTATAATATTGGGCTAAGAGTGCGCATATCACAACGTGCCATCTGAATTATCTAGTCTAGTGACGTTAAATATACACATTTCGTATCACAACTGTAGCTCACTATACACACCAACTCTGTGTAACTTTATCTCTGGTTTGATAACCATGGCCAACAGCCTCCGTAGACGCTCGTTCTCCTCTGCTGAACATAAAATGAGTTCCTGAAACTCTGCAATGGTCTTCTCTACGGCCCCGAATATCTCCACAGCAGCCGCGGATAAACGCTCGGCGACGAACACATTCAGCAACTGTAGTTTGGACATATTGGCGATCAAATAAATGTTGAAACTTCTGTCTGCTTTGGCCTAGCAGATCTAATCTATAACATATGTAAACAACGATGGACGGTGTGCTCCTTACACAACACGATCGGTGAAAAACAGATTGCATTACTATAGCGCCACCTGCTGTCTTGGAGCATTTAATGGAAAACCAGTCACTGGATCCTACCCCCGACACCAAATTTTGCTAAAATGTCTTTTCTTCTTCGTTTCTAGCAGACTATACTCTGAATTGCTAGTTTAGATTTCTAACTGTTGTCAGTCAGTATATTCTGTAACAACGAGACGTTTTTTTTAATGCCTCTGCATGAAAAACCACCATGTCCCAGGAGGCACCAGTTGAGGTGAGGTCAAAGTTGACCCTAGGGTTAGGGCCATGGGGTTGTATTCACAAAGGCCCCAATTCTAGGGGTTAGAAATCGAGAGCTTGAAAACGAGTGTCAATGTATGTCAATGACTAAAATGACCTCTTAAATCCGCACATCTGGATCCCTGCACAGTCTCATTGAAGATCTTGGTCCATTTTCTAACCCAATTATGATAAGTGTACCTTATGTATGGGATTGTTAAAAGACAACATTTTTACATGACCTTGTAGTTTACCTATAAAATGGCCTGATGGTGAAGTAGACATACCTGATATTCATATCCTTAAAGATATCAATTAATTTACCACAAGAAATTTCAATAAAAAGTTAGCAAAAATAGACAAGATTCTGCAACCATTGAGAGGTATACCTGTTTATTTATGGACAAATCACATTGATTAACTCGAGTCCAATCTCCATTTTACGGTCTAATTTATGGCGCAGCCTACTCCAGATGACATGTTGTTTTTAAATCATATGAGCCAAAAATATTGCTAATTAAAGGTGCCTATTTATATAAGGAATATGAGTTTGGGCGACTGCAATGATTAAACATGGCTGCGGGGAGATTTTGCAAAAAACCACATTTGAATAAATGTAGATTTTGATACTCTTATGTAGGCATCTTCACCAGCCATAAAATAACGCAATGTGTCACAACAGGTGTAAATATATGTGTCATGGCAGTGTTATGACGATATTATGGACAGGTTATGACAAGTTATGTCAGATGTTATGGCATATTTTGACATGAATATGACCGTGTCATAACGCGTTATGATGCTTGGTGTCAAGTAAAGTGTTACCCAAAAAATTGATGCAGGCTAATTCAATCGTTATGGTGCTGAGGCACAGACTGAGCCGTAACAGTTTGAACCAAACCCATGGCGCAATATTTAGAATTTTGTCGACAGACTAGAATATATCGAGAGAACAGGTTCAGAAAATAGGGATATGGATTAAAAAAATCATATTTAGATGGCGTTCTTTCATTTACCCCTATTTTCTGAACCGTTTCTGAACTCGTTCTCTCAATGTATTCTAGTCTGTCGACAAAATTCTAATTGTAGATACACTGTATTTAAAGGGATCACGGCTTAAGATAAATGACCTGAAAACCTTTCTGAATTAAAACTCAATGAGAACATCTGTTGGCCAGCGGATTTTAGTGGTTGAATTACATTTATTCAGCGCACACAAAAGAATCACACCTGCAAGGCCCATTATGCACCTTCATATGGTAAGTCTGAATACCAACTACTGAGAAGGGCGTTTAAAAGGCATCATTTCCTAAATCGGAATCGGATCCAAAGCATCTGATTGGGAGTGCTGATCTAGTTTCGATTTTCAATTATAATGACTGGACAGGGACAATCTGATCCTAGATCAGCACTCATTGGAAATGCTTTATGTCAATTATAATGAATGGGCAGGAGCGAACTGATTCTAGATCGGACCTCAGCTCAGACACTTTATGAAAACGGTTCAGGATAGGGTTGAGGGTAAGAGGCAAGAAATAGAGCTGATAGAGGATGTATTAAACCTGCCTAATATGAACCATCACAGAAATCATGTTCAACAGCAAAAAAGAGCGTTTCATTTTGACATCTATTGAAAAAAACTACTTTATTAAAACAAATGATTTGCAGCATTATTAACTGTCAACACAGATGTGATAGAATCCTTCAATATTCTAACATGCAGCCTTTGGTACAAATAGAAGGTAGTGGCCCAAATATCCTGTGTGTCATTGTTAAACAATTGAATAAGAACTCCTATTTAGAAATCCAAATGTGTGCTCTGTGCTAGATACAGTGGTGAGGACTTCCTTTTTCTTTAGATGTACACAATTTATTTCATTTTTCTCTTCTTTACACTAAACAACCAACGCATTAAAAACAAAAAAACACAAATACAGAGAGAAAGTTTTCCTCAAATGATATGGTGAGGCCTTCCTGAAGCCAGTTGTGTCCTCCACTTTTTCCACATTTTGTTACATTGCAGCCTTATTCTAAAATAGAGTTTAAAAAAATAATTCTCAGCAAACTACACACAATACCCCATAATGACAAAGCAAAAACAGTTTAGAAAATGTTTGCAAATGTATTCAAAATATAAAACAGATACTGTATTCAGACCCTTTGCTATGAGACTGGGATTTGAGCTCGGGTGCATCCGGTTTCAATTGATCATCCTTGATGTTTCTACAACTTCTACAATTCAATTGATAGGACATGATTTGGAAAGGCACACACCTGTCTATATAAGGTCCCACAGTTGACAGTGCATGTCAGAGCAAAAACCAAGCCATGAGGTAGAAGGAATTGTCCGTAGAGCTCCGAGACAGGGTTGTGTCAAGGCACGGATCTGGGGAAGGATACTAAACATTTCTGCTCTATTGAAGGTCCTCAAGAACACAGTGGCCTCCAGCATTCTTAAATGGAAGAAGTTTGGAACCACCAAGACTCTTCCTAGCGCTGGCCGCCCGACCAAACTGAGCAATCCGGGGAGGAGGGCCTTAGTCAGGGAGGTGACCAAGAACCTGATAGTCACTCTGTGGAGATGGGAGACCCTTCCAGAAGGACAATCATCTCTGCAGCACTCCACCAATTAGGCTTTTATGGTAGAGTGGTCAGACGGAAGCCACTCCTCAGTGAAAGGCACATGACAGCCCGCTTGGAGTTTGCCAAAAGGCACCTAAAAGACTATCAGACCATGAGAAACAAGAGTCTCTGGTCTGATGAAACCAAGATTGAAATCTTTGACCTGAATGCCAAGTGTCACATCTGGAGGAAACCTGGCACCATCCCTTCGGTGAAGCATGGTGGTGGGCAGCATCATGCTGTGGGGATGTTTTTCAGTGGCAGGGACTGGGAGACTAGTCAGGATCGAGGCAAAGCTGAACGGAGCAAAGTACAGAGAGATCCATTTGCTAAAATTTTGAAACAAATGTTTTTGATTTGTCATTATGGGGTATTGTGTGTAGCTTGATGAGGGGGAAAAACAATGTAATCCATTTTAGAATAAGGCTGTAACATAACAACATGGGAAAAGTCTGAATACTGTCCGAATGCACTGTAGGTCTCTGAAAGTGAGAGCTCGTTTCAGCTAAGAAATCTAATACTGACTGAGGATTTTCACAACTCAATTTGTTTTGTTGTCAAGTGCCAGAAAACAGAACATTAATTTACAAGTTGGATGTGAGAAGAAATCCACAGCGACACAAAGTACCATGTTGTTTTCACTTTCACTTCAGGCTGAAGCTTTTGCTGTACTCACTGCAGTAATATAATGTATGCCCTTTAATGTGAGTGCTCATATGTGATGTATGGCTGTTTATAACAATATCTCTCTCATCATCACTCAATACCTAGGTTTACCTCCACTGTATTCACATCCTACCATACCTTTGTCTGTACATTATACCTTAAAGCTATTTTATCTCCCCCAGAAACCTCCTTTTACTCTCTGTTCCGGACGTCCTAGATGACCAATTCTCATAGCTTTTAGCCGTACCCTTATCCTACTCCTCCTCTGGTGATGTAGAGGTGAATCCAGGCCCTGCAGTGCCTAGCTCCACTCCCATTCCCCAGGCGCTCTCTTTTGATAACTTCTGTAACCATAATAGCCTTGGTCTCATGCATGTCAACATTAGAAGCCTCCTCCCCAAGTTTGTTTTATTCACTGCTTTAGCAAACTCTGCCAACCCGGATGTCCTAGCCGTGTCTGAATCCTGGCTTAGGAAGACCACCAAAAACTCTGAAATCTCCATCCCTAACTACAACATTTTCAGACAAGATAGAACGGCCAAAGGGGGCGGTGTTGCAATCTACTGCAGAGATAGCCTGCAGAGTTCTGTCCTACTATCCAGGTCTGTACCCAAACAATTTTAACTTCTACTTCTAAAAATCCACCTCTCTATAAACAAGTCTCTCTCCGTTGCCGCCTGCTATAGACCACCCTCTGCCCCCAGCTGTGCTCTGGACACCATATGTGAACTGATTGCCCCAAATCTATCTTCAGAGCTCGTGCTGCTAGGTGACCTAAACTGGAACATGCTTAACACCCCGGCCATCCTACAATCTAAGCTTGATGCTCTCAATCTCACACAAATGATCAATGAATCTACCAGGTACCAAGCCGTAAACACAGGCACCCTCATAGATATCATCCTAACCAACTTGCCCTCTAAATACACCTCTGCTGTTTTCAACCAAGATCTCAGTGATCACTGACTCATTGCCTGCATCCGTAATTGGTCAGCGGTCAAACAACCTCAACTCATCACTGTCAAACACTCCCTGAAACACTTCAGCGAGTAGGCCTTTCTAATCGACCTGGCCGGGGTATCCTGGAAGGATACTGACCTCATCCTGTCAATAGAGGATGCCTGGTTATTTAAAGAAATAACCATCTTAAATAAGCACGCCCCATTCAAGAAATGCAGAACCAGGAACAGATATAGCCCTTGGTTCTCTCCAGACCAGACTGCCCTTAACCAACACAAAAACATCCTATGGCATTCTGCATTAGCATCGAACAGTCCTCGTGATATGCAACATTTCAGGGAAGATAGAAACCAATATACACAGGCAGTTAGAAAAGCCAAGGCTAGCTTTTTCAAGCAGAAATTTGCTTCCTGCAGCACAAACTCAAAAAGGTTCTGGGACACCGTAAAGTCCATGGAGAATAAGAACCCCTCCTCCCAGCTGCCCACTGCACTGAGGATAGGAAACTATGTCACCACCGATAAATCCACTATAATTGAGAATTTCAACAGCCATTTTTCTACGGCTGGCCATGCTTTCCACCTGGCTACTCATACCCCGGTCAACAGCACTGTACCCCCCACAGCAACTCGCCCAAGCCTTTCCCATTTCCCCTTCTCCCAAATCCAGTCAGCTGATGTTCTGAAAGAGCTGCAAATTCTATACCCTTCAAATCAGCCAGGCTAGACAATCTGGACCCTTTCTGTCTAAAATGATCTGCCAAAATTGTTGCAACCCCTATTACTAGCCTGTTCAACCTCTTTCGTGTTGTCTGAGATTCCCAAAGATTGGAAAGCAGCTGCGGTCATCCCCCTCTTCAAAGGGAGGAACACTCTTGACCCAAACTGCTACAGACCTATATCTATCCTACCCTGCCTTTCTAAAGTCTTTGAAAGCCAAGTCAACAAACAGATTACCGACCATTTCGAATCCCACCGCACCTTCTCCGCTATGCAATCTGGTTTCAGAGCTGGTCATGGGTGCACCTCAGCCAAGGTCCTAAACGATATCTTAACCACCATCGATAAGAAACAATACTGTGCAGCCGTATTCATTGACCTGGCCAAGGCTTTCAACTCTGTCAATCACCACATCCTCATCGGTAGACTGGATAGCCTTGGTTTCTCAATTGATTGCCTCGCCTGATTCACTAACTACTTCTCTGATGGAGTTCAGTGTCAAATCGGAGGTCCTTTCGTCCGTGCCTCTGGCAGTCTTTATGGGTGCTACATGCTTCAATTCTTGGGCCGACTCTCTTCTCTGTATACATCAATGATGTCGCTCTTGCTGCTGATGAGTCTCTGATCCACCTCTACGCAGACGACACCATTCTGTATACTTCTGGCCCTTCTTTGGACACTGTGTTAACAACCCTCCAGAGGAGCTTCAATGCCATACAACCCTCCTTCCGTGGACTCCAACTGTTCTTAAATACAAGTAAAACCAAATGCATGCTCTTCAACTGATCGCTGCCTGCACCTGCCCACCCGTCCAGCATCACTACTCTGGACGGTTCTGACTTAGAATATGTGGACAACTACAAATACCTAGGTGTCTGGTTAGACTGTAAACACTCTTTCCAGACTCACATCAAACATCTTCAATCCAAAGTTAAATCTACAATTGGCTTCCTATTTCGCAAACAAAGCATCCTTCACTCATGCTGCCAAACATACCTTCATAAAACTGACCATCCATGTAATTTACAAAATAGCCTCCAATACCCTACTCAATAAATTGGATGCAGTCTATTACAGTGCCATCCATTTTGTCACCAAAGCCCCATCTACTACCCTCCACTGCGACCTGTACGCTCCTGTTGGCTGGCCCTTGCTTCATACTCTTCGCCAAACCCACTTGCTCCATGTCATCTACAAGACCCTGCTAGGTAAAGTCCCCCCTTAGCTCGCTGGTTACCATAGCAGCACCCACCTGTAGCACACGCTCCAGCATGTATAGCTCTCTGGTCCCCCCCAAAGCCAATTCTTCCTTCGGCCGCTTCTCCTTCCAGTTCTCTGCTGCCAATGACTCGAACGAACTACAAAAATCTCTGAAACTGGAAACACTTATCTCCCTCACTAGCTTTAAGCACCAGCTGTCAGAGCAGCTCACAGATTACTGCACCTGTACATAGCCCATCTATAATTTAGCCCAAACAACTACCTCTTCCCCTACTGTATGTATTTATTTTGCTCCTTTGCACTCCATTATTTCTATTTCTATTTCGCACATTCTTCCACTGCAAATCTACCATTCCAGTGTTTTACTTGCTATATTGTATTTACTTCGCCACCATGGACTTTTTTTGCCTTTACCTCCCTTATCTCACCTCATTTGCTCACATCGTATATAGACTTATTAGACTTATTAGACTTATATATAGACTTATTGTTCTACGATATTATTGACTGTATGTTTGTTTTACTCCATGTGTAACTCTGTGTTGTTGTATGTGTCGAACTGCTTTGCTTTATCTTGGCCAGGTCGCAATTGTAAATGATAACTTGTTCTCAACTTGCCTACCTGGTTAAATAAAGGTGAAATAAAATTGAATAAAAAAATAACCAAAGCTTTTGCCACATTATTTGCACTGGTTAGATTTCTCCCGTGTGAACACACTGATGGAGTCTTAAATAGCTTTCCATTGATAGGGGTTCTCTCCTGTGTGTATCCTTGCATGGCTGGTCAAGTTGCTCTTATGGTTAAATCTTTTGCCACATTGTTTGCACTGATAGGGGTTCTCTCCTGTGTGTACCCTTGTGTGGATGGTCAAGTTGCTCTTCTGGTTAAACCTTTTTCCACATTGTTTGCACAGAAAAGGTTTCTCTCCTGTGTGTATCTTTAAATGCAAGGTCAAGTTTCCCTTACGTGTAAAGCTTTTACCACATTGTTGACACCAATATGGTTTTTCCAGTGTAGCAGAGCCGTCTGGATGAACTGAGAGGGGCTGATCACTGGTTGGTTGTGGTACTCTGTAGTCCTCTACATCAGGTTCTATTTTGATCTCTTCAGTTATGATGATAGGTAGAGCGCTCCTCTCTCCATCATCCACAGTTTGGTTTTGGTAAAGATGTGAGGGCTGAGATGGGTCCTCCTGACTGAGTCTGAACTCCTGATGTTCCTCTTTGATCTGTGTGGGTTCTGGGTCCTCCTGCCCCAGACTGGGGCTCCACTCCTGCTCACAGCTCTGCTGCTCAGGGGGAACAGAGCGAGTGAGTAGCTGGAAGTCTGGAAGGAAAAAAATATATTCAATCAATATTGACTTATCTTAATACAAAATCTGTACTTTTACTTGGAAGGTCTGTCTGTGCAAAAAAAAACAAGATGATTTGTTGTCTTGTCTACACTGATGGGAAACATGAAAATGAGCTCCCTGAATTCCCTGTAAGGGTGAAGGAGGCAGAGATTTCCAGGATAAGAGCTGTCCAGTGTCTCTTATGCCGAGGCAGCCAAAAGAGTGAAAAAAAGTGCTCGTGGGTCGGTTGCCATGGCGGAGACACTGTAGTCTAGTCCTGCGGGTGCCGTTCGCCAGGTGCAGGGTCCAGATACCCTCGTTGTGAAAAAGGTGGACTTTGGCATTTATCGCTATGGTTATAAACTGCACTGCTGGAGTGGATAAGAACTCAAGATTGATCGATATCATATCTGCAGCTGAACACCTCTTAGGATTGAATGATGTCATGGACGAGGGGCTACACAGAGTACTGGCTGGAGACCTGGTTCTGAGTGCATTTTGGATGACTGATGCTGTATGCCCTAAAATCCCACTTTAGAAGAAGACTGGTCTTGCTTTGTTCATAACCAAATGGGAAGATGGTATTTACCAACTGGTAAATACTAGTTGGAAACTCATCTATCGTCCCAAGCTCAGACTTATCCCACATGCTGAACCTGACGTCACACATTAAGATAATCATCTTGAGAATGGCATTTTTGGCCAGTAAATGCAACAAAACATTATTTATAAAATCTATGAATATGGTTTTTACACCATTTGTTTGTGAGCATGATAACTGTAATTTTAGATTATGGTTGAAGCAGCTTGTTTGCCACTGGCCAATCTGCATTTCTCAACGAGTTCAAAGCATGTGAATGCATCCAACTCGTATTTACGAGTCCACAGTTGGTAATTAACAATTTCCCACTTGGCTATGAACGCAGCATCTACACCAGCGAAGGTGTAGAAACCGAGACACCTCATAGGCTCATATTATCTGGTTGCCGCATAAGTAAACCAGCCTCATTTATAACGTTACTTAAATTTCACACCAATTAAATTTGTACGTACATACATACGCATGTTTACGGTTATAAAATCAGACCCATCCTGAAACTGTGCACTCGTGAATGAGCATTAAAACTCTGCCTGAAAGACGCTTATCGTTCACCTTTTATGGTCACAATAACACCCTTATTTGCTGTATACTTTTAACTTTTAATGAATTAGGCCGAAGCATGTTTCTAAAGGATATAGAAATAGTGAACTTGATCAAATGTCTTTGGAGGGGATGTAAACAGATCTTTTGAATTGAATAGGGCCTGTTTTGCGTTGACTTTTTCTCAAACCTATGGTGCACTGCCCACGAATTCTAAAACAGTGTCTACTCAGAGTGATAGCCATTTATGCAGTCACTTCATCCCTACACACATGTACAAATTACCTCGACTAACCTGTACCCCTGCACATTGACTCGGTACCGGTACCCCCTGTATAAAGCCTCGTTATTGTTATTTTATTGTGTTACTTTTACATTTTTTTTAAACTTCAGTTTATTTGGGAAATATGTTCTTAACTCTTCTTGAACTGCACTGTTGGGTTAAGGGCTTGTAAGTAAGCATTTCACGGTAAAGTCTACACTTGTTGTATTCGGTGTATGTGACAAATAAAGTTTGATTTGATTTGATACACACTTCAATGCAAAAGATAAAGTGTATGTTCAGCTGATATCACATTGGTGACTATGAGACAGACATAGGATCTGATTGGATATTACTGATTCTCCCCACACACAGTAACTGGAGTAGATTTGGGGCGATATGAGAAGCTCAAATTGGATTTTTTTCCCAAATCTGTAGAAAAACTACTTTGTTTGAGGTCTGTGCTAGTTTTTAAAGCGCCTGTGGCAGTTCATCTGCCTGGGTTGCATTCAGTACATACAAACTTAGAAATAATGTTCAATTGAACGGATAAGGTTGGGTTGTGAGTTCAAAGAACGTACAAGACAAACCGTTCCACAACATAGCAAACTTTCAAACAAACTGAACACACCCCTGGTCGCTAGGCAGTATTACCTAATACATATGTGTAAACAGGAGGGGATTCGATGCTCCTGGTGTACCGGGTTAGCGTTGACTGCATTTGTTTTGGAACCGGGCTGCCTCCCGGTTGTGAGCCAGGTGCTCCGTTCTGGCCGATGAATAAAGCCTACATCGTAGAACAATAGCGAAGACATAAATACTATGAAATAACACATATGGAATAATGTAGTAACCAAAAATGTGTTAAACAAATCTAAATATATTTTAGATTCTTCAAAGTAGCCACCCTTTGCCTTGATGACAGCTTTGCACACTCTTGGCATTCTCTCAACCAGCTTCACCTGGAATGCTTTTCCAACAGTCTTGAAGGAGTTCCTACATATCCTGAGCACTTGTTGGCTGCTTTTCCTCCACTCTGTGGTACAACTCATTCCAAACCATCTCAACTGGGTTGAGGTCGGTTGATTGTGGAGGCCAGGTCATCTGATGCAGCACTCCATCACTCTCCTTCTTGGTAAAATAGCCCTTACACAGCCTGGAGGTGTGTTGCATTATTGTCCTGTTGAAAAACAAATGAGCCCCACGAAGCACAAACCAGATGGGATGGCGTATCACTGTGGTAGCCATGCTGGTTGCCTTGAATTCTAAATAAGTCACCGACAGGGTCACAAGCAAAGTACCCCACACCATCACACCGCTTTCATGCTTCACAGTGGGAATCACATATGCAGAGATCATCTACCTTTAGTAGTGGTTTCTTTGTAGCAATTCAATCATGAAGGCCTGATTCACGCAGTCTCCTCTGAACAGTTGGTGTTGATATGTGTCTGTTACTTGAACTCTGTGAAGCATTTATTTGGACTGGTAACTGTAATGAACTTATCCTCTGCAGCAGAGGGAACACTGGGCCTTCCTTTCCTGTGGCAGTCCTCCTGCTAGCCAGTTTCACCATAACGCTTGATTGTTTTTGCGACTGCACTAGTTGTTGACATTTTCCACATTTACTGACCTTCATTTCACATCTTAAAGTAATGATGGACTGTCGTTTGTCTTTGCACTGTTTTTCCATAATATGGACTTGGTCTTTTACCAAATAGGGCTATCTTCTGTATACCCCCCTACCTTGTCACAACACAACCAATTGTCTCAAACGCATTAAGAAGGAAGTAAATTCCACAAATGAACTTTTAACAATGCACACCTGTTAATTGAAATGCATTTCAGGTGACTCCCTCATGAAGCTGGTTGAGAGAATGCCAAGAGTGTGCAAAGCTGTCATCAAGGCAAAGGGAGGCTACTTTGAAGAATTTCAAATATATTCTGATTTGCTTAATACTTTTTTTGGTTACTACATGATTCCATATGTGTAATTTCATAATGTTGATGTCTTTACTATTATTCTACAATGTAGAAAATAGTCCAAATGAAAGAAAAACCCTTGAATGTGTAGGTGTCTCCAAACTTTTGACTGGTACTTCATATTTCATGGTGAAGAGATGTTAAATGTTCCTGAATGATGCGCCATGATCCATTTTTGACAATATGACCGAGCCGCCCAGATTACCATTCGATTTGAGTAGCCCGGGCTAGCGGTTCAACCCGGGCAGGTTAATCCAATCCTCTCAGTCTGAAATTGCAAAAAGTCGTCCATCACCATATGGTAACCGCCCTCTGGCCACCATAATCCTAACTTTTTCAACTACGTTCCGTTTCCGTTAAATTCAACGTTGCACCCCTTTCTGTCTACACTACAGTACGTGATTCAATGAAGCAACGTTGGCACACCAGGGGTGTATTCCTTACGCTGATTCTGTTGCAAAACGTTTCTTAGACGGAAGCAAACGGAACAAAACGGAAAGGGATCTACCTGAATTTGTTTAATATAAATTCTCATTTTGCATCTGTTTGCACTAATGATTACTCCCCAGAGTTGCGGCCAGGGTGAGAATTGCACAACGTGCCACATAAATTGTCTAGTACCATTATTCTACAAGTAAAATATTGTTATACGTTAACTCGCTACAGACCTGTTCTGTATAACTGTATCTCTGATTTGATAATCATGTCCATCTCCCTCCGTAGACGCTCGTTCTCCTTTGCTGAACGGAAGATTTCTTCCTGATGCTCTGCTATAATCTTCTCTACGGCCCCGAATATCTCCACAGCAGCCGCCGACAAACGCTCGGTAACGAACACATTCAGCAACTGCAGTTTTGACATATTGGCGAGGACAATGAAAGTCTAACTGTTTGTTTTATCAAATAAATGTTGAAACATCTGTCTGCTTCAGCCTAGCGGGTTTACACTACCTAGCAGATACCTTTGTAAACAACAATGTCACGTGCTGTGTTTTCTATTCATCAACCGCGGACGGTGTAAGACTGCATTACATTAGCGCCACCTGCTGGCTTGGAGCACGTCAAACCACGTCCGGAGGCCGTCAATGAACTGGGAGAAGTTTGAGCTGAATTTGCCATCCAGGCAAGCAACTAGAGCATGTCGTCAAAACGGAGAACAGGCGTGTGTGCTCTGTTGTAGACAGCCGCGAGGACTTCCTGTAGCCAGCAGTGTCCTGGAGGGTAAGGTCCCTGAGTCAAAGCTAGATTCAGTTTACAGACTTCAGGTTAAGCTTTTATGTAACCCCTTTTGTGAGTGATCATATAAGACTTAAAGTTTCCTTTTAAACTAAAGTATTTGCACTGGTAAGAGATCTCCCATGTGAAACACGCTGATGACATCTTAGATACACTATATATACATGAGTATATGGACACCTCTTCAAATGAGTGGATTTGGCTGTTTCAGCCACACCCATTGCTGACAGGTGTATAAAATTGAGCACAAAGCGATGCAATCTCCATAGACACACATTGGCAGTAGAATGACCTTACTGAAGAGCTCATAGGATGACACCTTTCCAACAAATATCTGCCCTGCTAGAGCTGCCCCCGTCTATTGAAAGTGCTGTTATTGTGAAGTGGAAACATATAGGAGCAACAAAGACTCAGCCGCCAAGTGGTAGGCTACACAAGCTCACAGAACGGGACCGCCGAGTGGTAGGCCACACAAGCTCACAGAACGGGACCGCCGAATGGTAGGCCACACAAGCTCACAGAACGGGACCGCGAGAGGTAGGCCACACAAGCTCACAGAACGGGACCGCCGAGAGGTAGGCCACACAAGCTCACAGAACGGAACCGCCGAGAGGTAGGCCACACAAGCTCACGGAACGGAACCACTGAGTGGTAGGCCACACAAGCTCACAGAACGGGACCGCCGAGTGGTAGGCCACACAAGCTCACAGAACGGGACCGCCGAGTGGTAGGCCACACAAGCTCACAGAACAGGGACCGCCGAATGGTAGGCCACACAAGCTCACAGAACGGGACCGCCGAGAGGTAGGCCACACAAGCTCACGGAACGGAACCGCCGAGTGGTAGGCCACACAAGCTCACAGAACGGGACCGCCGAGTGGTAGGCCACACAAGCTCACGGAACGGGACCGCCGAGTGGTAGGCCACACAAGCTCACAGAACGGGACCGCCGAGTGGTAGGCCACACAAGCTCACAGAACGGGACCGCCGAGTGGTAGGCCACACAAGCTCACAGAACGGGACCGCCTAGTGGTAGGCCACACAAGCTCACAGAACGGGACCGCCTAGTGGTAGGCCACACAAGCTCACAGAACTGAACCGTCGAGTGGTAGGCCACACAAGCTCACAGAATGGGACCGCCAAGTGGTAGACCACACAAGCTTACAGAACGGGACCGCCAAGTGGTAGACCACACAAGCTCACAGAACGGGACCGCCGAGGGGTAGGCCACACAATCTCACAAGAACGGGACCGCCGAGTGCTGAAGCGCGTAACGCATACAAATAATCTGTCCACAGTTGCAACACTCACTACCGAGTTCCAAACTGCCTCTGGAGCTTCATGAAATGGGTTTCCATGGCCGAGCAGTCGCACACAAGCCTAAGATCACCATGCGCAATGCCAAGCTTCAGCTTCAGTGGTGTAAAGCTCGCCGCCATTGGAGTTTGGACCAGTGGAAACGCATTCTCTGGAGTGATGAATCGCACTTTACCATCTGGAAGTCTTAAGGACGAATCTGGGTTTGGTGGATGCCAGTAGAATGCTGCCTTCCCCAATGTATAGTGCCAACTGTAAAGTTTAGTGGAGGAATAATGGTCTGGGGCTGTTTTTCATGGTTCAGGCTAGGCCCCTTAGTTCCAGTGAAGGGAAATCTTAACGCTACAGCATACAATGATATTCTAGACGATTCTGTGCTTCCAAATTTGTGGCAACAGTTTAGGGAAGGCCCTTTCCTATTTCAGCATGACAATGCCCCCGTGCACAAAGCGAGGTCCGTACATAAATGGTTTGTCGAAATCGGTGTGGAAGAACTTGACTGGCCTGCACAGAGCCCTGACATCAACCCCAACGAACACCTTTGGGATGAATTGGAACGCTGACTTTGAGTCAGGCCTAATCACCCAACATCAGTGCCCGACCTCACTAATCCTTGTAGCTGAATGGAAGCAAGTCCCCACAGCAATGTTCCAACATCTAGTGGAAAACCTTCTTAGAAGAGTTGAGGCTTTTATAACAGCAAGGGAGGACCAATTGCAAATTAATGCCCATGATTTTGGAATGAGATGTTCGACGAGCATGTGTCCACATACTTTTGGTCATGTAGTTTACCTTAATGCGATGTAACTTTTCCTGCATACAGGACAGATATATGGTCTCTTCCTTGTATGAACTCTCGTATGCAATGTCAATTCTATCTTCTGGTTGAAGGCTTTCTCAGTCTCTGCACTGACATGGTCTCACCCGTATGTGTATCTTTGAATGGATGGTCAAGTGTCCCTTACATGTGAAGCTGTTGCCACATTGTTTACACTGATAGATGTTTTGTGAGAAGACCGAGGTCACATGGTCTGACAAACACCACTACCTCTGCCACCGTTTACCACAAATGCAGAAGTGCAACATAGGCGGATTGAGAAGCATCCAATGCAACAAACAAAAACATCTCTATCTTAAACTGACAGATTTTTATTACGTTACTTAGATTGATGCACCGATGTGTCAATGGACTCTAGGGGGTTACACAGGAAGTAGTTTGTTTCCTGGATTATGTCAAAACAAATGTGATAGGCTTCATCAATATTCTAACATGCAGTACAGATGTGATAGGCTAGATCAATATTCTAACATGCAGTACAGATGTGATAGGCTACATCAATATTCTAACATGCAGTACAGATGTGATAGGCTACATCAATATTCTAACATGCAGTACAGATGTGATAGGCTACATCAATATTCTAACATGCAGTACATACTACATCAATATTCTAACATGCAGTACAGATGTGATAGGCTAATCAATATTCTAACATGCAGTACAGATGTGAAGGCTACATCAATATTCTAACATGCAGTACAGATGTGATAGGCTACATCAATATTCTAACATGCAGTACAGATGTGATAGGCTACATCAATATTCTAACATGCAGTACAGATGTGATAGGCTACATCAATATTCTAACATGCAGTACAGATGTGATAGGCTACATCAATATTCTAACATGCAGTACAGATGTGATAGGCTACATCAATATTCTAACATGCAGTACAGATGTGATAGGCTACATCAATATTCTAACATGCAGTACAGATGTGATAGGCTACATCAATATTCTAACATGCAGTACAGATGTGATAGGCACATCAATATTCTAACATGCAGTACAGATGTGATAGGCTACATCAATATTCTAACATGCAGTACAGATGTGATAGGCTACATCAATATTCTAACATGCAGTACAGATGTGATAGGCTACATCAATATTCTAACATTCAGATGTGAACATCAATATTCAACATGTACAGATGTGATAGGCTACATCAATATTCTAACATGCAGTACAGATGTGATAGGCTACATCAATATTCTAACATGCAGTACAGATGTGATAGGCTACATCAATATTCTAACATGCAGTACAGATGTGATAGGCTACATCAATATTCTAACATGCAGTACAGATGTGATAGGCTACATCAATATTCTAACATGCAGTACAGATGTGATAGGCTACATCAATATTCTAACATGCAGTACAGATGTGATATAGGCTACATCAATATTCTAACATGCAGTACAGATGTGATAGGCTACATCAATATTCTAACATGCAGTACAGATGTGATAGGCTACATCAATATTCTAACATGCAGTACAGATGTGATAGGCTACATCAATATTCTAACATGCAGTACAGATGTGATAGGCTACATCAATATTCTAACATGCAGTACAGATGTGATAGGCTACATCAATATTCTAACATGCAGTACAGATGTGATAGGCTACATCAATATTCTAACATGCAGTACAGATGTGATAGGCTACATCAATATTCTAACATGCAGTACAGATGTGATAGGCTACATCAATATTCTAACATGCAGTACAGATGTGATAGGCTACATCAATATTCTAACATGCAGTACAGATGTGATAGGCTACATCAATATTCTAACATGCAGTACAGATGTGATAGGCTACATCAATATTCTAACATGCAGTACAGATGTGATAGGCTACATCAATATTCTAACATGCAGTACAGATGTGATAGGCTACATCAATATTCTAACATGCAGTACAGATGTGATAGGCTACATCAATATTCTAACATGCAGTACAGATGTGATAGGCTACATCAATATTCTAACATGCAGTACAGATGTGATAGGCTACATCAATATTCTAACATGCAGTACAGTACAGATGTGATAGGCTACATCAATATTCTAACATGCAGTACAGATGTGATAGGCTACATCAATATTCTAACATGCAGTACAGATGTGATAGGCTACATCAATATTCTAACATGCAGTACAGATGTGATAGGCTACATCAATATTCTAACAGTAGCAGATGTGATAGGCTACATCAATATTCTAACATGCAGTACAGATGTGCTACATCAATATTCTAACATGCAGCAGATGTGATAGGCATCAATATTCTAACATGCAGTACAGATGTGATAGGCTACATCAATATTCTAACATGAGTACAGATGTGATCAATATTCCCAACATGGCTACATCAATATTCTAACATGCAGTACAGATGTGATAGGCTACATCAATATTCTAACATGCAGTACAGATGTGATAGGCTACATCAATATTCTAACATGCAGTACAGATGTGATGTGAGTAGATGTGATAGGCTACATCAATATTCTAACATGTAGCTGTCACAGATGTGATAGGCTACATCAATATTCTAACATGCAGTACAGATGTAATAGGCTACATCAATATTCTAACATGTAGCTGTAAGATGTGAGGCTACATCAATATTCTAACATGCAGTACAGATGTAATAGGCTACATCAATATTCTAACATGCAGTACAGATGTAATAAGCTACATCAATATTCTAACATGCAGTACAGATGTAATAGCTACAGATGTAATAAGCAATCAATATTCTAACATGCAGTACAGATGTGCTACATCAATATTCTAACATGCAGTACAGATGTACATCAATATTCTAACATCAATATTCTAACATGTAAATATTCTAACATGCAGTACAGATGTGATAGGCTACATCAATATTCAACATGCAGAGATGTGATAGGCTACATCAATATTCTAACATGTAGCTGTCACAGATGTGATAGGCTACATCAATATTCTAACATGCAGTACAGATGTGAATATTCTAACATGGCTACATCAATATTCTAACATGCAGTACAGATGTAATAGGCTACATCAATATTCTAACATGTAGCTGTCAGTGCAGATGTAATAGGCTACATCAATATTCTAACATGCAGTACAGATGTAATAGGCTAGATCAATATTCTAACATGTAGCTGTCAGTGCAGATGTAATAGGCTACATCAATATTCTAACATGCAGTACAGATGTACAGATAGGCTACATCAATATTCTAACATGTAGTACAGATGTAATAGGCTACATCAATATTCTAACATGCAGTACAGATGTAATAGGCTACATCAATATTCTAACATGCAGTACAGATGTAATAGGCTACATCAATATTCTAACATGCAGTACAGATGTAATAGGCTACATCAATATTCTAACATGTAGCTGTCAGAGATGTAATAGGCTACATCAATATTCTAACATGCAGTACAGATGTAATAGGCTACATCAATATTCTAACATGCAGTACAGATCAATAATTTCTAACATGCTACATCAATATTCTAACATGTAGCAGTAGATGTAATAGGCTACATCAATATTCTAACATGATGTGAGTGCAGATGTGATAGGCTACATCAATATTCTAACATGCAGTACAGATGTGATAGGCTACATCAATATTCTAACATGCAGTACAGATGTGATAGGCTACATCAATATTCTAACATGCAGTACAGATGTGATAGGCTACATCAATATTCTAACATGCAGTACAGATGTGATAGGCTACATCAATATTCTAACATGCAGTACAGATGTGATAGGCAGCATGATGTGATAGGCTACATCAATATTCTAATCAATATTCTAACATGCAGTACAGATGTGATAGGCTACATCAATATTCTAACATGCAGTACAGATGTGATAGGCTACATCAATATTCTAACATGCAGTACAGATGTGATAGGCTACATCAATATTCTAACATGCAGTACAGATGTGATAGGCTACATCAATATTCTAACATGCAGTACAGATGTGATAGGCTACATCAATATTCTAACATGCAGTACAGATGTGATAGGCTACATCAATATTCTAACATGCAGTACAGATGTGATAGGCTACATCAATATTCTAACATGCAGTACAGATGTGATAGGCTACATCAATATTCTAACATGCAGTAGATGTGATAGGCTACATCAATATTCTAACATGCAGTACAGATGTGATAGGCTACATCAATATTCTAACATGCAGTACAGATGTGATAGGCTACATCAATATTCTAACATGCAGTACAGATGCTAGGCATCAATATTCTAACATGCAGTACAGATGTGATAGGCAGATGTGTGATAGGCTACATCAATATTCTAACATGCAGTACAGATGTGATAGGCTACATCAATATTCTAACATGCAGTACAGATGTGATAGGCTACATCAATATTCTAACATGCAGTACAGATGTGATAGGCTATCAATATTCTAACATGCAGTACAGATGTCTAACATGCAACAGATGTGATAGGCTACATCAATATTCTAACATGCAGTACAGATGTAATAGGCTACATCAATATTCTAACATGCAGTACAGATGTAATAGGCTACATCAATATTCTAACATGCAGTACAGATGTAATAAGCTACATCAATATTCTAACATGCAGTACAGATGTAATAAGCTACATCAATATTCTAACATGCAGTACAGATGTAATAAGCTACATCAATATTCTAACATGCAGTACAGATGTGATAGGCTACATCAATATTCTAACATGTAGCTGTCAGTGCAGATGTGATAGGCTACATCAATATTCTAACATGTCAGATATTCTAATATTCTAACATGTAGCTGTCAGTGCAGATGTGATAGGCTACAATATTCAACATGTAGCTGTCAGTGCAGATGTAACATCAATATTCTAACATGCAGTACAGATGTAATAGGCTGCATCAATATTCTAACATGTAGCTGTCAGTGCAGATGTAATAGGCTACATCAATATTCTAACATGCAGTACAGATGTAATAGGCTACATCAATATTCTAACATGTAGCTGTCAGTGCAGATGCAATAGGCTACATCAATATTCTAACATGCAGTACAGATGTAATAGGCTACATCAATATTCTAACATGTAGCTGTCAGTGCAGATGTAATAGGCTACATCAATATTCTAACATGCAGTACAGATGTAATAGGCTACATCAATATTCTAACATGCAGTACAGATGTAATAGGCTACATCAATATTCTAACATGTAGCTGTCAGTGCAGATGCAATAGGCATCAATATTATAACTAATAGGCTACATCAATATTCTAACATGTAGCTGTCAGTGCAGATGTAATAGGCTACATCAATATTCTAACATGCAGTACAGATGTAATAGGCTACATCAATATTCTAACATGCAGTACAGATGTAATAGGCTACATCAATATTCTAACATGTAGCTGTCAGTGCAGATGTAATAGGCTACATCAATATTCTAACATGTAGCTGTCAGTGCAGATGTGATAGGCTACATCAATATTCTAACATGCAGTACAGATGTGATAGGCTACATCAATATTCTAACATGCAGTACAGATGTGATAGGCTACATCAATATTCTAACATGCAGTACAGATGTAATAAGCTACATCAATATTCTAACATGCAGTACAGATGTGATAGGCTACATCAATATTCTAACATGCAGTACAGATGTGATAGGCTACATCAATATTCTAACATGTAGCTGTCAGTACAGATGTGATAGGCTACATCAATATTCTAACATGCAGTACAGATGTGATAGGCTACATCAATATTCTAACATGCAGTACAGATGTGATAGGCTACATCAATATTCTAACATGCAGTACAGATGTGATAGGCTACATCAATATTCTAACATGCAGTACAGATGTGATCGGCTACATCAATATTCTAACATGCAGTACAGATGTAATAGGCTACATCAATATTCTAACATGCAGTACAGATGTGATAGGCTACATCAATATTCTAACATGCAGTACAGATGTGATAGGCTACATCAATATTCTAACATGTAGCTGTCAGTGCAGATGTAATAGGCTACATCAATATTCTAACATGCAGTACAGATGTAATAAGCTACATCAATATTCTAACATGCAGTACAGATGTAATAAGCTACATCAATATTCTAACATGCAGTACAGATGTAATAAGCTACATCAATATTCTAACATGCAGCTGTACTATCAATATTCTAACATGCAGTACAGATGTGATAGGCTACATCAATATTCTAACATGTAGCTGTCAGTGCAGATGTGATAGGCTACATCAATATTCTAACATGTAGCTGTCAGTGCAGATGTAATAGGCTGTCAGTGCAGATGTATGTAGGCTACATCAATATTCTAACATGCAGCTACAGATGTAATAGGCTACATCAATATTCTAACATGTAATAGGCTGTCAATATTCTAACATGTAGCTGTCAGTGCAGATGTAATAGGCTACATCAATATTCTAACATGCAGTACAGATGTGATAGGCTACATCAATATTCTAACATGTAGCTGTCAGTGCAGATGTGATAGGCAGATGATGTAATAGGCTACATCAATATTCTAACATGCAGCTACAGATGTAATAGGCTACATCAATATTCTAACATGCAGTACAGATGTAATAAGCTACATCAATATTCTAACATGCAGTACAGATGTGATAGGCTACATCAATATTCTAACATGCAGTACAGATGTGATAGGCTACATCAATATTCTAACATGCAGTACAGATGTGATAGGCTACATCAATATTCTAACATGCAGTGTCACAGATGTGATAGGCTACATCAATATTCTAACATGGTACAGCAGTACAGATGTGATAGGCTACATCAATATTCTAACATGCAGTACAGATGTGATAGGCTACATCAATATTCTAACATGCAGTACAGATGTGATAGGCTACATCAATATTCTAACATGCAGTACAGATGTGATAGGCTACATCAATATTCTAACATGCAGTACAGATGTGATAGGCTACATCAATATTCTAACATGCAGTACAGATGTGATAGGCTACATCAATATTCTAACATGTACAGATGTGATAGGCAGTCTAACAGATGTGATAGGCTACATCAATATTCTAACATGCAGTGCAGTACAGATGTGATAGGCTACATCAATATTCTAACATGCAGTACAGATGTGATAGGCTACATCAATATTCTAACATGCAGTACAGATGTGATAGGCTACATCAATATTCTAACATGCAGTACAGATGTGATAGGCTACATCAATATTCTAACATGCAGTACAGATGTGATAGGCTACATCAATATTCTAACATGCAGTACAGATGTGATAGGCTACATCAATATTCTAACATGCAGTACAGATGTGATAGGCTACATCAATATTCTAACATGCAGTACAGATGTGATAGGCTACATCAATATTCTAACATGCAGTACAGATGTGATAGGCTACATCAATATTCTAACATGCAGTACAGATGTGATAGGCTACATCAATATTCTAACATGCAGTACAGATGTGATAGGCTACATCAATATTCTAACATGCAGTACAGATGTGATAGGCTACATCAATATTCTAACATGCAGTACAGATGTGATAGGCTACATCAATATTCTAACATGCAGTACAGATGTGATAGGCTACATCAATATTCTAACATGCAGTACAGATGTGATAGGCTACATCAATATTCTAACATGCAGTACAGATGTGATAGGCTACATCAATATTCTAACATGCAGTACAGATGTGATAGGCTACATCAATATTCTAACATGCAGTACAGATGTGATAGGCTACATCAATATTCTAACATGCAGTACAGATGTGATAGGCTACATCAATATTCTAACATGCAGTACAGATGTGATAGGCTACATCAATATTCTAACATGCAGTACAGATGTGATAGGCTACATCAATATTCTAACATGCAGTACAGATGTGATAGATGCAGTACAGATGTGATAGGCTACATCAATATTCTAACATGCAGTACAGATGTGATAGGCTACATCAATATTCTAACATGTGATGTGATAGGCTACATCAATATTCTAACATGCAGTACAGATGTGATAGGCTACATCAATATTCTAACATGCAGTACAGATGTGATAGGCTACATCAATATTCTAACATGCAGTACAGATGTGATAGGCTAATCAATATTCTAACATGCAGTACAGATGTAATAGCTACATCAATATTCTAACATGCAGTACAGATGTGATAGGCTACATCAATATTCTAACATGCAGTACAGATGTGATAGGCTACATCAATATTCTAACATGTAGCTGTGCAGTACAGATGTGATACATCAATATTCTAACATGCAGATGTGTGATAGGCTACATCAATATTCTAACATGCAGTACAGATGTGATAGGCTACATCAATATTCTAACATGCAGTACAGATGTCATAAGTGCAGATGTAATAGGCTACATCAATATTGTAACATGCAGTACAGATGTGATAGGCTACATCAATATTCTAACATGCAGTACAGATGTAATAGGCTACATCAATATTCTAACATGTAGCTGTCAGTGCAGATGTAATAGGCTACATCAATATTCTAACATGCAGTACAGATGTAATAGGCTACATCAATATTCTAACATGCATGTAATAGGCTACATCAATATTCTAACATGCAGTACAGATGTAATAGGCTACATCAATATTCTAACATGCAGTACAGATGTAATAAGCTACATCAATATTCTAACATGCAGTACAGATGTGATAGGCTACATCAATATTCTAACATGTAGCTGTCAGTGCAGATGTGATAGGCTACATCAATATTCTAACATGTAGCTGTCAGTGCAGATGTGATAGGCTACATCAATATTCTAACATGCAGTACAGATGTAATAGGCTACATCAATATTCTAACATGTAGCTGTCAGTGCAGATGTAATAGGCTACATCAATATTCTAACATGTGTACAGATGTAATAGGCTACATCAATATTCTAACATGATAGCTGTCAGTGCAGATGTAATAGGCTACATCAATATTCTAACATGCAGTACAGATGTAATAGGCTACATCAATATTCTAACATGTAGCTGTCAGTGCAGATGTAATAGGCTACATCAATATTCTAACATGCAGTACAGATGTAATAGATCAATATTCTAACATGTAGCTGTCAGATGCTACATCAATATTCTAACATGTAGCTGTCAGTGCAGATGTAATAGGCTACATCAATATTCTAACATGCAGTACAGATGTAATAGGCTACATCAATATTCTAACATGCAGTACAGATGTAATAGGCTACATCAATATTCTAACATGTAGCTGTCAGTGCAGATGTAATAGGCTACATCAATATTCTAACATGCAGTACAGATGTAATAGGCTACATCAATATTCTAACATGTAGCTGTCAGTGCAGATGCAGGCTACATGCAGTACAGATGTAATAGGCTACATCAATATTCTAACATGTAGATGTAATAGGCTGTGCAGATGTAATAGGCTACATCAATATTCTAACATGTAGCTGTCAGTGCAGATGTGATAGGCTACATCAATATTCTAACATGTAGCTGTCAGTGCAGATGTGATAGGCTACATCAATATTCTAACATGTAGCTGTCAGTGCAGATGTGATAGGCTACATCAATATTCTAACATGTAGCTGTCAGTGCAGATGTGATAGGCTACATCAATATTCTAACATGTAGCTGTCAGTGCAGATGTGATAGGCTACATCAATATTCTAACATGTAGCTGTCAGTGCAGATGTGATAGGCACATCAATATTCTAACATGTAGCTGTCAGTGCAGATGTGATAGGCTACATCAATATTCTAACATGTAGCTGTCAGTGCAGATGTGATAGGCTACATCAATATTCTAACATGTAGCTGTCAGTGCAGATGTAATAGGCTACATCAATATTCTAACATGTAGCTGTCAGTGCAGATGTAATAGGCTACATCAATATTCTAACATGTAGCTGTCAGTGCAGATGTGATAGGCTACATCAATATTCTAACATGTAGCTGTCAGTGCAGATGTGATAGGCTACATCAATATTCTAACATGTAGCTGTCAGTGCAGATGTGATAGGCTACATCAATATTCTAACATGTAGCTGTCAGTGCAGATGTGATAGGCTACATCAATATTCTAACATGTAGCTGTCAGTGCAGATGTGATAGTGGCCCAAATGTCCCGTATGTCATTGTTAAACAATTGAACAAGAACTCCTGTTGTTTAGAAAGATGAGATTAGAAAACGTGTTGGTCCATTGAGTTTTCACAGAATGGGAAAGTGTCTTTGGCGCTCTGGCTTACATTAAATGGATGAAAACATACACATTACATGAAGCATTTACATGTCAGTTCATCTTATTTAGAATTGCCACTGAGGAGGGGATTTCTCCAGCCATTCTTCCGTGCGAGTGGCACCTTTTATCTCCAACCAGACGGCAGCATTTGGAAGGATAATGCAGTGGGCGGGTGTGGTCGTTGAAGACCTGGAGTGCTTTCCTTGTAATGTTCTGTGTGTACAGTTCTGCAGTTGTGGCTGTTTTGCTGCTGATTATTTTGCTGACCTGACTGACAACTTTTGCCAGTTTACTCCTGTCCCTGAACGAGAGGGTCCCAATTCCCATACCAGGTGGAGATGGTGAGAACACTCTCGATCAGGGATCTTTACACCATGGTCAGTGTGTGTTCGCTTACATTATTCCGCATCTTACCACTAAGGCATTGTTCTTTAGTCTTGGTGAAATGGACGTCAATTAAGCTATTGTCAAAACATGTCACGAGGTCATCAATTAACTGGGAGAAACTTGAGCTGGATTTGCCATCCAGGCAAGCAACCAGAGCCATGTCATCCGCATACAGGTATTTGATGAAGGTGAGGTCACTGTTTTTGCAAACAGTTTTTATTTGTGTATACAGAGAACAGGAGTGTGTTCTGTGCGTTCTGTGCTAGATACAACTGTGAGGACTTCCTGAAGCCAGCAGTGTAGGTCCCTGAAACTGAGCGCTAGATTCCGTTTACCAATCTAATACTGACTGGTGATTTCCCCTCAACACACATTACTCAGTTTGTTCTGTTGTCAATTGCCAGAAAACAACATAATTATTCAGAAGTTGGACGTATTAAGAAATTTCCAATGACGAAGTATTCATTTGTTGTTTTCATTTCAGATTCATTTCAGGCTATTATTGCACTCAGTGTAGTAATATAATTTATGCCCTCCTCTCTCCATCATCCACAGTTTGGTTTTGGTAATGATGTGAGGGCTGAGGTGGGTCCTCCTGACTGAGTCTGAGCTCCTGTTGTTCCTCTTTGATCTGTGTGGGTTCTGGGTCATCCTGCCCCAGACTGGGGTTCCACTCCTGCTCACAGTAATGATTTTCATGGGGAACGGCAGGAGTGAGTAGCTGGAAGTCTGGAGGGGAAAAAATATATTCAATCAATATAGACTTATCTTAATGTCTGTCATTTTGTTAGGAACGCCTCTCTGTGCTCAAAAATAAAACTAGTTTGTTGACCGGTCTACACTACAGCACAGAAAAGGCTATACTGACACTCCTGACATACAAAAAAATATTTAATTTGAGAATTAGTTCAAAGTAGGTTATGTTTATGGTCAGGATTAAGGTAACGGGTCAGTTCTAGATTTTGGCTACTTGTTTACAGGACAGGAGTGTCCTTATAGCCGGTACCCCAGCACGTGACTTAACAAAGCAATGTTGGCCAACCAGGAGTTGCGTTAAAGGGTGCGCATAGCCAGAGAGGAAGAGGGATTCAACTAGTTGCCACAAAGTCAAAATTGGCAAAATAGTGAAAACGAACATTTGCTTCTTGATCTTAATTTAAGGTGTGGTTAAGGTTAAGTTTAATATTTTCAGATACATTTTTGAAATCGGTGGGATTTATGCCTTTGTTGATGTGGTAACTAGTATCGACCGAGGAAGAGACAAAGCTCTTTGGCATGAGAGAGGCAATACGGACACGCCTGGAGCACAAAATTGATGACGTATGTCGCACAGCGAGAGTTGAGTGGAGACGAACGGATTCTGTTCAGTCAGTCATCGTAACTAGCTCTCGATGTTTTCGTAAAGGGACGCCAAATGACCTATGGGAACTCCTTCCCCTTCACGTGATCTGATTGAGATGTGCTGAATTTGACATTTGTCTGCCAAAGTTGGAACTTGTGAGATTACTCAGATAAAAACAGAATGAATCTGACCAACCAACAACCACGGATAACCACAAGGAGAATAAGGTGAGGAAACAGTCCACGTCAGTCAGGCCCATCTTTTTTTTTAAAGAATCACAATTTATTTAAATCTATAGTTTAGTAAAATAAGTAGTTTTGTTTTAATCACAAGAACATTTTAACTAAAACTAATGTTCTTAGTTTCCCTGTCTGATATGGCTGCTACTTAGATATACTGCAACAGTAAATCATTTGATGACATTCACTGCTATCAACCTTTCTCCAATATAACCTCATAGTTTACACAGACCCACCTTTGACAAATACATCCCCGTGTGAAAAGGCCTCCCATGGTCTGTTTTTGTCAACAAGCTCAATGTATTCCAAACACTGGTGGTGACCAGATGATCCCAATAATTCAGGTAGTAAACGTTGGTACAGTGCAGTGCATTCGGAAAGTATTCAGACCCCTTGACTTTTTCCACATTGTTACGTTACAGCCTTATTCTAAGGTGGATTCAATTGTTTTTCCCCCTCATCAATCTACACACAATACCCAATAATGACCAAAAAAAAGGAAGTATTACATTTACATAAGTATTCAGACCCTTTACTCAGTACTTTGTTGAGGCACTTTTGGCAGCGAATACAGCCTTGAGTCTTGTTGGGTATGAAGCTAGAAGCTTGGCACACCTGTATTTGGGGAGTTTCTCCCATACTTCTCTGCAGATCCTCTCAAGATATGTCAGGTTGGATGGGGAGTGTCACTGCACAGCTATTCTCAGGTCTCTCCAGAGATGTTCAAATCGGGTTCAAGTCCGGGCTCTGGCCGGACCACTCAAGGACATTCAGAGACTTGTCCCGAAGGCACTCCTGCGTTGTCTTGGCTGTGTGCTTAGGGTTGTTGTCCTGTTGGAAGGTGAACCTTCGCCCCCAGTCTGAGGTCCTGAGCGGTCTGGAGCAGGTTTTCATCAAGGATCTCTCTGTACTTTGCTCCGTTCATCTTTCCCTCGATTCTGACTAGTCTCCCAGTCCCTGCCGCTGAAAAAACATCCCCACAGCATGATGCTGCCACCACCATGCCTCACCGTAGAGATGGTGCCAGGTCCAGATGTGACGCTTGGCATTCAGGCCAAAGTGAATACTTTAGGTGCCTTTTGGCAAACTCCAAGTGGACTGTCATGTGCCTTTTACTGAGGAGTGGCTTCCGTCTGGCCACTCTACTATAAAGCCCTGATTTGGTGGAGTGCTGCAGAGAATAGTTGTCCTTCTGGAAGGTTCTCCCATCTCCACAGAGGAACTCTGGAGCTCTTCAGAGTGACCATCGGGTTCAATCAAATCAAATCAAAATGTATTTGTCACATACACATGGTTAGCAGATGTTAATGCGAGTGTAGCGAAATGGGTTCTTGGTCACCTCCCTGACCAAAGCTCTTCTCCCCTGATTGCTCGGTTTAGCCAGGTGGCCCGCTCTAGGAAGAGACTTGGTGGTTCCAAACCTCTTCCATTTAAGAATGATGGAGGCCACTGTGTTCTAAGGGACCTTCAAATGCTGCAGAAATGTTTGGTACCCTTCCCCAGATCTGTGCTTCGACCTCATGGCTTGGTTTTTGCTCGGACATCCACTGTCAACTGTGGGACCTTAAATAGACAGGTGTGTGCCTTTCCAAATCATGTCCAATCAATTGAATGTACCACAGGTGGACTCCAATCAAGTTGTTGAAACATCTCAAGGATAATCAATAAAAACAGGATGCACCTGAGCTCAATTGAGTCTCATACCAAAGGGTCTGAATACTTATGTAAGTGTTAAATGTATAACCTGTTTTCGCTGTGTCATTATGGGTTATTGTCTGTAGATTGATGAGGGTAAAATTAAATTGTGTCCGTTTTAAAATAAGGCTGTAATGTAACAAAATGTGGAAGGGGTTTGAATATTTCCGAATGCACTGTATATTCCATATATTAGCGTTACTAGGCTACACTGAACCATGGCGGACCCAATGTATGGCTTTTTTTCATATTAAAATGTGCAACATACCTAGTTTTCAACCACTGATACTTGGCTTACGGAGCGCTCTTTGAAATAAGCATTTGTAACGCAGTATTCCAATGGATCGAGTTTTTAATTCGTTACGTTAGCTAATTGGCAGGTCACGGTGATATCTAGAATGGTGACCAATAATACAAGTCATTTCTCCCTTGCCCATCGAAATAAATGGGGTCGTTGACAACTAGCCTTCATAAACTAGTCTCACCAGGACGACTGAGGAACCGAATGCATTCGTCTCCACTCGACATACGTCATCAATTTGGGCACAATGCATGTACCCTTCGGCATAACACAACCCGCCATATGCATCTAGTCTATTAACTAGTCTACATGTCAAATCTCGTTACAACAACTGCATTTCGCTACAAACTTGCTCTGTGTAACTATCTCTGGTTTGCTAACCATGTCCAACAGCCTCCGTAGACGCTCGATCTCCTCCGCTGAACGGCAGATTTCTTCCTGATACTCTGCTACGGTCTTCTCCACGACTACGAATATCTCCACAATATCTCCACAGCAGCTGCTGACAAACTCTCGGTGACGAACACATTCAACAACTGTAGTTTGGACATATTGGCAATGATTATGAAAGTCAAGCTGTTCGTTTTATTAAAGAGATGTTGGTTGAAACCTCTCTCTGATTCTGCGTACCGGTTGATAGCGACCTTGTTGTCGTTTCACTAAAGTTGGTCGGTGAAAAAAAGACTTCATTACAATAACACCACCTGCCGTATTGGAGCATTTAATGGAAAACCATTGTTGTCAGTCAGTATATTCCCAAATATTTTAAGGTACGAGATCTTTGAGCCAAATTACCTGGACCAAGTTTTGCCCTCAGTTTCAATATGGGTCCCAACCAGACAAAACACCACTTTCTTTTTTAAATGCCTTTGCTTTGTCTTTTAGTATCTTCTAATTAAAGAACCTGGGCTCCTGAGTGGCACAGCGGTCTAAGGCACTTCATCTCAGTGCTAGAGGCGTCACTACAGACCCTGGTTCGATTCCAGGCTGTATCACAACCGGCCGTGATTGGGAGTCCACAATTGGCCCATTGTTGGAAGGGGGTGGGCCGTCATTGTAAATAAGAATGTGTTCTTAACTGACTTACCTAGTTAAATAAAGGTAAAATAAAAAGCTGCAATATGTAACATTTTGTCGGAGGAAGGCCCAAAAAATGGTCAAAGACTCCAGTCACCCAAGTCATAGAAGGTTCTCTCTGCGCCAAGTCCAGGCTCCTGAACAGCTTCTACCCCCAAGCCATAAGAACAGCTATTCCCCCCTTTAGTAGTTTTTACACTGCTGCTACTAGCTGTTTATTATCTATGCAAAGACACTTTACAAACGACCTCGACTAACCTGTACCTCCGCACATTGATTTGTAGCCTCGTTATTGTTATGTACATTTCTTGATACTTTTTTGATTTGATTCGATTATTGTTAACTTCAGTTTATATAGTAAATATTTTCTTGACTCTATTTCTTGAACTGCATTGTTGGTTAAGGGCTTGTAGGTAAGCTTTTCATGATAAGGTCTACAGCTTTTGTATTCTGCGCATGTGACAAATAACATTTGATTTGATATCTAACTTGTCGGGCGACACGACCAAATTCACTTAGAAATGTTAGTTATAGATCTGTCATTCTCATAGAAAGCAAATATTTTACTTTCAGTTTTGTACAACAGCTTCAAATAGCTGAAATTACAATGTTTTTGGTTATATTTCATGCGCCAAATACAACAGCTGTTTAGATGGTACAGTGACTCTCTACACTATACTTGCTTGTTTTGTCACAAAATTAAATTAGGCGAACTATTACAATTTTAGCAACCAATAAATGGCGGAGAGATTTCTGCATAGTGCACCCACAAAGTTTCTAACATCTTGAACACACCTACAGCGTCATGTGGATATGTGTGCAATAAAAGTGACACTTTCACCTTCTGCTACCATTTCCTTCAAGCCATCTACACATACAATTTGATGCATACGTTCGATAAATCCAATTTCTGCACCACGCAGAACGCACTGCAACTGCCTCTGCAACGCAATCCATTGGAAATGAATGTAGTTCTTGTGTTCCAACATGCCAAGCCACTGTTGGTGCGATCGATGCGTAAAACCCAGAGGCGCAACATCTTGAGACTTCCAGGATCCTTGTGAAACAGACCAAGCAGACAAAGCCGGGGTTTGGGAAGTCAATGAGAGAAGTGAAAACAAATCTTCCATAGCTGTTTCTTAGGGATCCAAAACAGTACATCATATAACATTATTACACCACTACATATCTACAATACAAAATATACAATACCACCATTCAACAATATTGCAGTGAACGTGTGTGTAGAATGCGTGTGTATGCGTGTGTATGCGTGTGTCTGTTCCTGGGTATCTCTTGTGGCTACCAGGGGGAGACTCGTCGAGGCCTTGGTGACAGACGGAGAAAACGTCACGAGGCGATGGCTCCATCTGCTGGACGTGCCAGGTCTCGAGGGGATCTCCGGCCAGGACTAATTGGGGCTGTTTGGGGATTGGTGAGTAATCATGGGCTGATTGCTCACCAGCTGTACAGGTACCATAAAGCTGCCAGAAGCGCAGCACACAGGAGAGACTGGGGGAGGAAAGGACTCCTGTATAGTTGGGGATGGTACCAGAGGTAACATGAAGGAGTTTACTTTTGACCCCCACAGGATACAGCAAGACCCGGAGCCCAGAAGACTGTATCCTAGAGAGGGTCTCTTGGGGGAGACCTATTCTTTTCTTTTGGACTATTATTGTAATAAACACCTTTGAAACTGAGCTAATGGTACTCTGTCTGTGTCTGATCTGTGTAAACATTTTGACCCAACCCCCTGGTCTGACACACTCTTCACAGTCCCCGTTGTTCCATAAGGTTGCTTTTTAAATCTGATTCTACTGCTACCAGTTACCTGATGTGGAATAGATTTACATGTAGTTATGGCTCTATGTAGTACTGTGTGCCTCCCGTTGTCTGTTCTGGACTTGGGGACTGTGGAGAGACCTCTTGTGGCATGTATTGTGTGGTATGCATGGGTGTCTCGGCTGTGTGCTAGTAGTTTAAACATACAGCTCAGTGCATTCAGCTTGTCAACACTTCTTACAAAAACAAGTAGTGAAGTCAATCTCTCCTTCACTTTGAGCCATGAGAGACTTACATCCATAGTATTCATGTTAGCTCTCCGTATACATTTAAGGGCCAGCCATGCTGCCCTGTTCTGAGACAATTTTCCCAGGTCCCCCTTTGTGGCACCTGACTACACGACTGAACAGTAGACCAGGTGCGACAAAACTAGGCCTGTAGGACCTGCCTTGTTGATAGTGTTGTTAAGAAGGCAAAGCAGTGCTTTGTTATGGACAGACTTCTCCCCATCTTACCTACTGTTGTATCAACATGTTTTGACCATGTATACAATCCAGGGTTACTCCCAAATACAATGCTTTTAGTTTTTGAAATATTTAGGACAAATCAAATTTATTTATATAGCCCTTCGTACATCAGCTGATATCTCAAAGTTCTGTACAGAAACCCAGCCTAAAACCCCAAACAGCAAGCAATGCAGGTGTAGAAGCACAGTGGCTAGGAAAAACTCACTAGAAAGGCCAAAACCTAGGAAGAAACCTAGAGAGGAACCAGGTTATGAGGGGTGGCCAGTACTCTTCTGGCTGTGCCGGGTGGAGATTATAACAGAACATGGCCAAGATGTTCAAATGTTCATAAATGACCAGCACAGTAGTTGTCGAGGGTGCAGCAAGTCAGCACCTCAGGATTAATGTCAGTTGTCAGTTGGCTTTTCATAGCCGATCATTAAGAGTATCTCTACTACTCCTGCTGTCTCTAGAGAATTGAAAACAGCAGGTCTGGGACAGGTAGCACGTCCGGTGAACAGGTCAGGATTCCATAGCCGCAGGCAGAACAGTTGAAACTGGAGCAGCAGCACGGCCAGGTGGACTGGGGACAGCAAGGAGTCATCATGCCAGGTAGTCCTGAGGCATGGTCATAGGGCTCAAGTACTCAGAGAGAAAGAGAGAATTAGAGAGAGCATACTTAAATTCACACAGGACACCGGATAAGACAGGAGAAGTACTCCAGATATAACAAACTGACCCTAGCCCCCCGACACATAAACTACTGCAGCATAAATACTGGAGGCTGAGACAGGAGGGGTCAGGAGACACTGTGGCCCCATCCGATGATACCCCCGGACAGGGCCAAACAGGAAGGATATAACCCCACCCACTTTGCCAAAGCACAGCCCCCACGCCACTGGAGGGATATCTTCAACCACCAACTTACCATCCTGAGACAAGGCCGAGTATAGCCCACAAAGATCTCCGCCATGAAGAGATGAGTCTTCAGTGAAGACTTAAAGGTTGAGCCCGAGTCTGCGTCTCTCACATGGGTAGGCAGACCATTCCATAAAAATGGAGCACTATAGGAGAAATCCCTGCCTCCAGCTGTTTGCTTGGAAATTCTAAGCCCATGTAATGCTTTGTAGGTTAGCAGTAAAACCTTGAAATCAGCCCTTGCCTTAACAGGAGGCCAGTGTAGGGAGGCTAGCACTGGAGTAATATGATCAAATTTGGTTCTATCTAGTCAGGATTCTAGCAGCCGTATTTAGCACTAACTGAAGTTTATTTAGTGCTTTATCCAGGTAGCCGGAAAGTAGGGCATTGCAATAGTCTAACCTAGAAGTAACAAAAGCATAGATTAATTTTTGGACAGAAAATTTCTGATTTTTGCAATGTTACGTATATGGAAAAAAGCTGTCCTTGAAACAGTCTTGATATGTTTGTCAAAAGAGAGATCAGGGTCCAGAGTAACTCCGAGGTCCTTCACAGTTTTATTTGAGACGACTGTACAACCATCAAGATTAATTGTCAGATTCAACAGAAGATGTGTTTGTTTCTTGGGACCTAGAACAAGCATCTCTGTTTTGTCCGAGTTTAAAAGTAGAACGTTTGCAGCCATCCACTTCCTTATGTCTGAAACACAGGCTTCTAGCGAGGGCAATTTTGGGGCTTCACCATGTTTCATTGAAATGTACAGCTGTGTGTCATCCGCATAGCAGTGAAAATTAACATTATGTTTTCGAATGACATCACCAAGAGGTAACTATATAGTGAAAACAATAGTGGTCCCAAAACAGAACTTTGAGGAACACCGAAATTTACAGTTGATTTGTCAGAGGACAAACCATTCACAGAGACAAACTGATATCGTTCCGACAGATAAGATCTAAACCAGGCCAGAACTTGTCCATGTAGACCAATTTGTGTTTCGACTCTCTCCAAAAGACTGTGGTGATCGATGGTATCAAAAGCAGCACTAAGGTCTAGGAGCACGCAGACAGATGCAGAGCCTTGGTCTGATGCCATTAAAAGGTAATTTACCACCTTCACAAGTGCAGTTTAGTGCTATGATGGGATCTAAAACCAGACTGAAGCATTTCGTATACATTGTTTGTCTTCAGGAAGGCAGTGAGTTGCTGCGCAACAGCTTTTTCTAACATTTGATATAGGCCGATAGTTTTTTATATTTTCTGGGTCAAGGTTTGGCTTTTTCAAGAGAGGCTTTATTACTGACCAATGTATTCCTTGCTTTACTCAAAGCCATTGGCAAGTAATTAGTAAAGATTGAAATAAGTAAGGGGCTGCCCTGGGGAATTCCTGATTCTATGATTGTGTTGGAGAGGCTTCCATTAAAGAACACGTTCTGTGTTCTGTTAGACAGGTAACTCTTTATCCAAAATATAACAGAGGGTGTAAAGCCATAACTAGGGCTTTGGCAGTCATGAAATTTCATCAACCAGTGATTGTCATGACAACAACTATCGGTCTCGGTAATTGACCGTTAATTCACATAAACACATTTAGCATCTCCTGGCTTACACACACCTTTTAATACATTGTAAGGCTGCATGATGCAACTCTAATGATGATTTTTTTTAAAGTTGCTTGGAAGGCATTAGCTCTGCTTTGGTTTATTTTGTGTAGACTGTACACACTACTGTACATCAGTCACTATTTCACAATTTGACAAGCACTTGATAATGCCTACAATTTCACGCCGGCATCCCTTTGTGTGGCCGTAATGCCCCCTAAAACAATCCATGCCTTTTGCAGCCAGTGGAAGTTATGCCCTTCTCCTTGAGTGCTGCACTCTCCATCACGTGATCGGGTCTTTCTCACAGGCCACAAGACAGACACATCAGGGACGCAACTGCGCCGTCCTTATCCAATTCTGAGGTGCATATTGAAGATATTGGAAGAACTGTCCACATTTACTTTACATCAGCCAACAAGATGAGTAGGCCTAACGAACAGCAAAAGCACTAGCTTATGTCAATCTACTATCCCCCATAGTACAAAGTTCGACCTATTCTATTCTGTGCGAGAAATAAATATTCCAAACATAGTCTGGGACAGTTGTGGGATGCGATAGATCCCAAATTAATACAATCATTTGCAGCAAAAACATTTTTTACGGAATGAGGCTGATGCAACAGATCAGAACATTTAGCTTAACATTTTGATAAACTATAAGGCTATTTCTTCACATTATACGCACAGCAATGCACACATGCTAGTAGGCTATAAGTGCGAATGATCAATTAGCAGAAAACACTATTATGAAAACTAACCGCAAATGCAGTTATGCATGTAATGCTTTTATTATAAAGGTGCATTTTTATGGTGAAAATGATCTTCCCCAAACTTGAAACTCGTGCTGTTTATGTATGCCAGTTAGGCTCTACACCCTTTGTAAAGCGGATTAAATGTGCTTCATTTTAAGATGTTATTTGGCCACTTTAGTTGTGATACAAACTTTAAAACATATAGGCCTATGGGCTAGGCTACATGAGGTGTGAGACTATGATTAAAAAAAGTTGCAAAAAAGGCATTGTTTCTTATGCTGGGCATCAATATATAATTCACAAGTGATAGGCTAATATTGTCACCCATCAGACTATTCTTGATTCAATCTTTTCTTTACATAATATATTATACTAAATAATATGTGTGAACTTTATTTAGATTTAGAATAGACCATTATCAGAAATTTGATCCTCCTTTTTTTAGTAGAGGCCATCATTCTGTTTTCTCACACAATTGCATAACCTATTGAAATGTTGTGCAACATGAGGTCATGGGCTCTCAAGAAGGGGCTGATTATATTTTCGAATACATTTGCATTGGTGTCAGTGATTAGAGAGACAATAGAGTGTTGAGTACCAGGCAGTTAGTAAGTTTGGTAGACTACTAATGACCATCAGCAGCATCAGAGCTTGGAGAAGCCTAATTACCGTGACTAAACGGTCACGTGGAATTTGACTGCGTTCATGACTCCTGACCGCCGGTGTGGAGGTAATACGGTCACAGTGACAGCCCTAGCCATAATACATACGTTTTTCCAAAAGCAGACTTTGATCGATAATGCCAAAAGCCGCACTGAAGTCTAACAAAACAACGCCCACTAAGGGTTGGTAACAGGCTGATTGGTCAGCTATTTGAGCCAGTAAAGGGGGCTTACTATTCTTTGGTAGTGGAATTACTTTTGCTTTCCTCCAGGCCTGAGGGCACACACTTTCTCTAGTAGGCTTAGATTGAAGATATGGCAAATAGGAGTTGCAGTATCATCCACTTTTATCTTCAGTAATTTTCCATCCAAGTTGTTAGACCCTGGTGACTTGTCATTGTTGATAGACAACAATAATGTTTTCACCACTTCCACACTCAAAATGACAGTGCTTAATTTTCATAATTTTACGAGTTATAATTGGATGTGTAGTGTCAGCGTTTTTTGCTGGCATGTCATGCCAAAGTTTGCTAATCTTGCTATTGACAAAATCATTAAAGTAATTGGCAATGTCAGTGGGTTTTGTGATGAATGAGCCATCTGTTTTAATGAATGATGGAGCCAAGTTGACCTTTTTGTCCAAAATGTAATTTAAGGTGCTCCAAAGCTTTTTACTATTATTCTTTATATACTTTTGTCTGTGTTTCATACTATGGTTTCTTGTTTAAATTCCGTTGAGTAATATGACTTCTCAATTTGCAGTATGTTTGCCAATCGGTTGCGCAGACAGATTTATTTGCCATTACTTTGCCTCATCGCTCTCAACCTTACAATATTTTAATTATTCACTCAAACTCCAGGGATTGAACAGTTTTTACAGTCATTGTCTTAATGCGGGCATGCTTATTAGTAACTGGAATAAGCAATTTTATAAAGATGTCAAGTGGAGCGTCTGGTTGCTCCTCATTACACACCACAGACCAGCAGCGTCTGGTTGCTCCTCATTACACACCACAGACCAGCAGCGTCTGGTTGCTCCTCATTACACACCACAGACCAGCAGCGTCTGGTTGCTCCTCATTACACACCACAGACCAGCAGTGTCTGGTTGCTCCTCATTACACACCACAGACCAGCAGCGTCTGGTTGCTCCTCATTACACACCACAGACCAGCAGCGTCTGGTTGCTCCTCATTACACACCACAGACCAGCAGCGTCTGGTTGCTCCTCATTACACACCACAGACCAGCAGCGTCTGGTTGCTCCTCATTACACACCACAGACCAGCAGCGTCTGGTTGCTCCTCATTACACACCACAGACCAGCAAATATTATTTACATCCTCAACATAAGAATCACTACACATTGTATGACCTCATACACTACTAGGCACAGCCTTTGAAATGTTGGTTTTCCTAGATATGGCTACTGTATTGTGATCACTACATCCAATGGATTTCAATACTGCTTTAAAGCACATTTCTACAGCTTTAGTAAAGATGTGATCAATATATGTTGATGATTTCATTCCTGTGCTGTTTGTAACTACCCTGGTAGGTTGACTGATAATCTGAACCAGGCTTGCAAGCACTGGTTAGTTTGAAGCTTTTTCTTGAGTGAGCAACTTAATGAAAGCCAGTCAATATTTAAATCACCCAGAAAATATACCTCTCTGTTGATATCACATACATTATCAAGCATTTCACACACATTATCCAGATCCCATTAGCACTTGGTGGTGTATAGCAGCTTCCCACAAGAATGGGCTTTAGGTTAAGCAGATGAACCTGTAGCCATATTACTTCAACATTATTTAACGTGAGACCCTCTCTAAGCTTTAAAGAAATGTGGTTCAGAATATAAACAGCAACACCTCCACCATTGGCATTTAGTATTTTCTGTAAATGTTATAACCATGTATTTCTACCACTGTATCAAATGTTTTATTTCAGTGAGTTTCAGAGATATGAATTCCATCTGTTACTAGCAAGTTATTGATTTCATGAACCATGTTTCTTAGGTTACAGATGTTAATGTGGGCTCATTATGTTTGAGCTGAGTGGACTTCCTACTAGGGCACACCGCCTCAGTGCTAGCAGTAGAACTCCTGTTCATAGGCACATGATTACTGCATACAATAACTGTAGGATCAACAGAGGCATTCAGGGCAGTTAGGGGGACATGAATTAGGTTACTTACATTGTGCCTGCAAACACCATTGGGATAATGTACATTTGCTGCAGCATTATGACAACTCAGCGACAAAATGGTAGGGCTTAACTGAGCTGTGCTTGGATCATCAATAAGTCATCGTCTCAACACATCCTTGAAATGTGTGGACAGAGTCCAGGAGCCAAGATGATTCAGATGGAAACTTTCTGTTTTTCATTTTCTCTAAATCTAAAAAGGCACAAACTAGATTTGAGTCATTGTAATAAGTAATTGAACATGCTATTACTCCAACCTTGTGAAAGTAACAAACTGACATGTTTTAATTTGTCAAAAACAACTTTATTTCAAAAGAGTGCCTTTGATTTGCACATGCGCAGTTCGGGGCGGTGCGACCGTAAGACCCAATGACGTTTCTGCGCCTTCACAATGTCGCCATTGCATCGCCTAAAAGTGTGATCGGGATTTCTATTGGAGAAGCAGTTTCTACCCATCTTCATACTGTAATGTCTTTGATGCACCAACTGGGAGGAGGTAAATGTTGATCCTAAACAGTAACACAGGGTCAGGGGTTGTGTTCTCAAAGCGTTTCAAAGTAGGAGTGCTGATCTAGGATAAGTTTAGCTTTTTCAATTATAATGAACAGACAGGAGTGATCTGATCCTAGATTAGCACTCATCCAAAATGCTTCATGAAAACAGGCCCAGATACATTCCCATCTGCCTAATGGGTCAGGATAGGGTTGGGGTAGGAGGCAGGAAATAGGCAGGTTTAATACATCCTCCAATATGAATGGCATCCATTATTTTTAAAGTACTTTATTACAACAAATTATTTGCTGCATTATATAGATTGTCAAATACGTAATAGGCTACTTCAATATTCTAACATCAGTACAGATAGAAGATAGTGGCCCAAATATCCTGTATGTTATTGTTAAACAATAAGAACTCGTTGTTCAGAAATCCAAATGTGTGCTCTGTGCTAGATACAGCAGTGAGGGAGTTTGATTAGGCTGAACCGCGGTGCACCTGGCTATGACCTGTCATGTGATTGGAAAACACCCGTGAGGCAGCATAGTCTCAAACTGATGCAATCACTTTTCACCTGGGTTTACAATGAGCTTACAAATTGGATAGAGTGATGCTTTACACTCCACACGCACATTGTTACTTTCCTCAGCTACAAAACCACATAACGGTGCTCAAACAGAAGGGGGATGTAACAAAAAGTCACTGACAACCAAAACAAAAAAGGCAGGGTTTTACGAGGGGTTCTGAAAGACACTCATTGGGGTATCCACTGAAAGTTGACTAGTCACAACAACTGGAACGTAAATGACAACCACCACGAGCACCCACTAAAATTGCCCAAGAAGAGGCCAACACAAGAAAAACCCACACCAAACTTAAGACAGGAAGCAAACCAAAAAGTTGAGCAAAACAAATACAGGGAAGATCAGACAAATGAAACATTTTCTATAAATGAAATAGGGAGAGCCAACTAAAAAGGTGTTAACCGAACATCCACATTTCAAGGCAACTGAAGCACTGGGCCAGCCACTCTTAAATAGCACAAGGGCCAGCACAGGTGTAACACATACTGACTAACGAGGTGACACAAATCGCTGCCTCCAACGTGCTAAAGTGCTATACATCCTAAAGTCCAACCTGAAAACATAAATTGAAAAACAAAACCTTTAACACACAACTACATTTATTTTGTTGTCAAGTGGCAGGAAATATAATTATTATTTACAAGTTGTTAATCATTATTAACAAGAAATTCAAGTGAGTAATCATTTGTTGTTCTCACTTCAGGCTGAAGCTTTTGTGTGAGTGCTCATATGAGACTTCAAGCTTCCTTTATAACCAAAGCATTTGCCACATTATTTGCACTGGTAAGATTTCTCCCCTTTGTGAACACGCTGATGAAGTCTTAAATAGCTTAATGCGATGTAACCTTTCTTGCATACAGGACAGATATATGGTCTCTCTCCTGTATGAGCTCTCATATGCAATGTCAATTCTATCTTCTGGTTGAAGGCTTTGTCACAGTCTTTACACTGATATGGTCTCTCCCCTGTATGTATCCTTGAATGAACGGTCAAGTGTCCCTTCTGGTTAAACATTTTGCCACATTGTTTGCACTGATATGGATTCTCTCCTGTGTGTACCCTTGTGTGGATGGTCAAGTTGCTCTTCTGGTTAAACCTTTTGCCACATTGTTTGCACTGATAGGGGTTCTCTCCCGTGTGTGTCCTTGAATGAATGGTCAAGTGTCCCTTACGTGTGAAGCTGTTGCCACATTGTTTACACTGATATGGCTTCTCCACTGCAGCAGAGCAGTCTGGATGTACTGAAAGGGGCTGATCACTGGTTGGTTGTGGTACTCTGTATCCCTCTACATCAGGATCTGTTTTGATCTCCTCAGTTATGATGATAGGTAGAGCGCTCATCTCTCCATCCACAGTTTGGTTTTGGTAATGATGTGAGGGATGAGATGGGTCCTCCTGACTGAGTCTGAGCTCCTGTTGTTCCTCTTTAATGTGTGTGGGTTCTGTGTCCTCCTGCTCTAGACTGGGGCTCCACTCCTGCTGCTCAGGGGGAACGACAGGAGTCAGTAGCTGGAAGTCTGGAGGGAAAAAAATATAGTCAATCAATATTGACTTCTTAATACAATACCTGTAATTTTGTTTGGAAGACCTTTCTGCACTCAAAAATAAAACGATTTTGTTGACTAGTCTACACTACAGCACAGAAAAGGCTATACTGACACTCCTGACCTACAAAAATACATTGTTCAAAAAAATAAAGGGAACACTTAAACAACACAATGTAACTCCAAGTCAATCACACTTCTGTGAAATCAAACTGTCCACTTAGGAAGCAACACTGATTGACAAATTTCACATGCTGTTGTGCAAATGGAATAGACAACAGGTGCAAATTATAGGCAATTAGCTAAGAGAGAGATTATAGGTTACCCAAAAAAACACTGACCATCACTTTGGCTCCTACCCTGACACTAACTCCTCCCTGGTATTTTTGTTTGTGTCCTGTCAAACAACACTGTATTCAAAGTGTCCACTATTATCTTCTAGCTATAGAATTAGAATAATCATTTTTCCATGATTCCAACAGTTCACCCAAGTGTTGATCTAAATCACAAGTTTATTTTATTTATTTATTTAACCTTTATTAAACTAGGCAAGTCAGTTAAGAACAAATTCTTATTTTCAATGACGGCCTAGGAACAGTGGGTTAACTGCCTTGTTCAGGGGCAGAACAACAGATTTTTTTTTTTACCTTGTCAGCTCTGGGATTCGATCGAACCACTAGGCTACCTCACTTTTTTTTTGCCCATATCGTGCAGCCCTACGCGACAGTGTGGAAATAATCTCAAATGAGTGCAGGAAATTATTTTGAGTTGAAGTTGAATTGAACAGTAGAAAACAATTAGAATGAGTAAGACCCATTGACATAAGTTAGAATGAATGTGTTGCCACCCCAGGGTCAAGAACTACTCAAAGCAAATGTCGAACTTTTATATTCAAAAACAAAGTACCGTCAAATACTGTCAACATTTAGAAAAATACTGTGATATATTTTGTCCATATCACTCAGCCCTAGTATTTTGTACAAACAAAAGTACTTGTAAAAAGAAACTGTTACCATGTTCCAACGCATATTATATCGTTTCTGTTTCATAGTTGTAACAAAGGCACTCCACAAATAAAATTGATTTAACAGTGGAATGTGTTTTTACATATGGCCTACATCAACTAATAAATGCTATTTTGTTACTTGGAATCAGGGAACACATATTTTCCAATGTTACCAAAGACCATCATGAACACAATCAAATGATTATTTCAGTGATAGCATATGAAATGTATTCATTACTCTGTTAGAATTTTGCAGTCAGAATGACTGCTCATTTGCATAAAGGGGGATCCTTCGAGGCCCAGCGGTTCTAGTGTTTACTATATTTAAAACCAAATACTTTTACTCAAGTAGTACTATATTTTACTAGGATTTTCACTTTTATCTGAGGCATTTTCTATTGTGGTATATTTACTTATGTATGACAATTTAGTACTTTTTCCACCAATGCTCAGACTCGTCAGACTCGTCCTCTAGCATGAAAACGGTACAGTAGCTCCATGGAAAGTAGTTGAACAACATGGTAAGAACCCGAAGAAAAAGAAAAACACCAATCAAAACCGTCTAACCCATAGCAGAGCGTTTATGACGTACCCACTTCATTATACTCGCCCTTAATCCAGTCGCCATATTGGGATGAAGCTACACCCTTCACCTCCCCTTTGGCATATCACAATGTGCCACATTAATCTAATCTATTCGTCTACAAATCAAATCTCGTACAACAACTGTATTTCACTACAAACCTGCTACGTGTGAGATTCTCTCTGGTTTGGTAGCCATGTCCAACAGCCTCCGTAGACGCTCGTTCTCCTTTGCTGAACGGCAGATTTCTTCCTGATGCTCTGCTATAATCTTCTCTACGACCACGAATATCTCCACAGCAGCTGTCGACAAACGCTCGGTAACGAACACATTCAAAAACTGTAGTTTCGACATATTGGAAATGGTTATGAAAGTGTAGCTGTTCGTTTAATCAAATAAATATTTGTTGAAACCATTCTATAAGAATCTTCTTAGCGCCCTTTGAACAATTTCTATATTAAAAAAAAAGAAAAAAATTGATAGTGTTCTCCTTTCACAAAAGCTGGTCGGCAGAAAGAAAATACTGCATTACATTAGCGCCACCTGCTGTTTTGGAGCATTTAATTAGAAAACCAGTTATTGGATCCAGCCCATTATCTGGACAAAGCAGAGTTTTGCCCTCAGTTTCAATGTGGGTCCCAAGACGCCGTTTTATTCATGCCTTTGCCTTGTCTGTTAGTACCTTCTAATTAAAGTTGCAATAGAGCCCCACAGTGGAGGTATCATAATACCCATCAAATCTAGTGGTCAAACAGAGAAATGGTTCCAATCGCCTTTCCACCATTCATTTTTCCCATAGTGAATTGTAGTTCTTTATGAAAGCCACATTAGTAGCTAATTAGTGTTTAATTTTTGTGGAGTAAATACAGGTTAATATACAAGACAAGTTTGGACACACCTACTCATTCAAGGGTTTTTAATTTTTCTTATTTTCTACATTGTAGAATAGTGAAGACATCAAAACTATGAAATAACACATGGAATCATGTAGTAACCAAAAGAGTTTTAAACAAATCAAAATATATTTGAGATTATTCAAAGTAGCCACACTTTGCCTTGACTTAGCTTTGCACACTCTTGGCATTCTTGGCATCACCAGGCCCAGCGAATCAGAATGAGTTTTTCCCCACAAAAGGGCTTTATTACAAATAGAAATACTCAAGTTCATCAGCTGTCCAGGTGGCGGGTCTCAGATGATCCCACAGGTGAAGAAGCTGGATGTGGATGTCCTTGGCTGGTGTGATTTCACATGTTCTGCGATTGTGAGGCTGGTTGGATGTACTGCCAAATTCTCTAAATAGACGTTGGAGTCGGCTTATGGTAGAGAAATTAACATTCAATTCTCTGGCAACAGCTCTGGTGGACATTCCTGTATTCAACATGCCAATTGCACGCTCTCTCAACTTGAGACATCTGTGGCATTGTGTGACAAACTGCACATTTTAGTGGCCTCTTATTTTCTCCAACACAAGGTGTAAACAAATTTGTGCACAACATTTGAGGGAAATAACCTTTTCAAGGATCTTTAATTTCAGCTCATGAAACATGGGACCAACACTTTACATGTTGCGTTTAGATTTTTTTCAGTATAGATAACCACTGCCTGTAGTTACAAGTACAATGCACATTACCCTCCTTACAAGTAAAAGAAAAAAAGAAAACTAGCATATAATAGCATAATGAATGTTGTGACCTCTTTATTGAAAATGTTTCTTTGTAAACATCGCAGGCCACAGATTTAGGACCTGACTGAAGAAATCTTGGTCTGCAGGCCAGTGCCCAAAATCCTTATGTTATTATCCCTGCATGTCAGTACCTTTCAGACAATCCCCCAATCACTGTTGGTCCTCTTCAGTGACCGTATGGCTGAAGGTTTTAACTTTCCTCTTGAGAATTAGAATCAGTTGTATATCTCATTGCAATACTTCACCTCTTCTGGCAAATAGTAACCTAGACTGTCCTGATCATCTAGTTGAGCATTCCAGATAATTCCTTCATCTCAGCAGAAATATCCCATCCACATAGTATGATTTTAGATGTAAAGATAGACCAAAGCCCAGTCTATTTTACTGTTACTATAGTCAAGTCTGTGGGTTATGGTATTTTAATGTGGATATCATTTCAGCAATCAATTTAGCTAGCTGGTAAAAGTAACTTTTGTTGTCTTTCAGGTGGGATGGACCGGAAACCCAGTGACAACACTTGGGTCTGTAGCTGCCCTTTTCCGGTGGGAAAGAGAAAAGGCCCTGTATTTACCAGAAAAGGTAGCTCATCCACCATGGCAGAAGATGAAGATCCAGACTGTTGATTGGGAAACAAGAAACAATAATAAGGCATGAGGATTGGGTGTTGAGTATGAGAAACAATGTGTTTTTTGTCCAGATAAATATGGTGATACAGCATTGAAAAATACCCACCACTGACCATGTCTCTTTGTTTTCCAGTCCAACAGGAGTGGATCCCTCAGTCCATCCAGTGCATGGACATCCCGTGCCAGTGTGATCCGGTTGTGGAGACTACAGCAGGACAAGCCTGTAGACAACTCATCAAATATGATACAATATTGTGTAAAACAGTGAATTTGTAGATGCATCAATTTTGACTGTGTCCCCTTTTCCCCATGTTAAACACATAGACATGATATGCGGAACATCAGGTTCACCCCACGAGAAGCAGTGCATGGTCAACGCCACCCTCAGCAAGAGATCTGCTGGAAGTGATGTACTTTCTCGCTCTGGTGGTAAGACATAATTTAAACATCACAGATATAAATTCCCACTGTACCCATGATGAAATGCAACTGTGAATTGTGCTGTACTACTGAATGAAACAGGAAATGCACTCAGACCAGCCTTTGTAATTGAACTTACGTTAACTACATTACTTTAGTTGGCTGCTTTGAGCAAAACTTGTACGGTGCATTCAAAGTATTCAGACCCCTTGACTTTTTCCACATTTTGTTATGTTACAGCCATATTCTATAATGGATGAAATTGTCCCCCCCCCCCCTCAATCTACACACAATAGCCCATAATGACAAAGCAAAAACAGGTTTGTTTAAAATGTTGAAATATCACATTTACATAAGTATTCAGACCCATTATTCAGGACTTTGCTGAAGCACCTTTGGCAGCGATTACATCCTCGAGTTATCTTGGTTATGAAGCTTGGCACACCTGTATTTAGGGAGATTCTCCTATTCTTCTCTGCAGATCCTCTCAAGCTCTGGAGAGCGTCACTGCACAGCTATTTTCAGGACACTCCAGAGATGTTCGATCGGGTTCAAATCCGGGCTCTGGCTGGGCCACTCAAGGACATTCCCCGAAGCAACTCCTGCATTGTCTATGTTGTGTGCTTAGGGGCTGAGGTCCTGATGGAAGGTGAACCTTCACCCCAGTCTGAGGTCCTGAGCACTCCGGAGCAGGTTTTTATCAAGGATGTCTCTGTACTTTGCTTCATTCATCTTCCCCTCGATCCTGACTAGTCTCCCAGTTACTGCCGCTGAAACACATGCCCACAGCATGATGCTGCCACCACCATGCTTCACCGTAGGGATGGTGCCAGGTTTCCTCCAGATGTGACACTTGGCATTCAGGCCAAAGAGTTCAATCTTGGTTTCATCAGACCAGAGAATCTTGTTTCTCATGGTCTGAGAGTCCTTTAGGTGCCTTTTGGCAAACTTCAAGCGGGCTGTCATGTGCCTTTTACTGAGGAGTGGCTTCTGTCTGGCCACATAAAGGCATGATTGGTGGAGTGCTGACAAGGCCCTTCTCCCCCATGTTCTCAGTTTGGCCAGGCAGCCAGCTTTAGGAAGAGTCTTGGTGGTTTCAAACTTCTTCCATTTAAGAATAATGGAGGCAACTATGTTCAGTGCTGCAGAAAGTTTTTGGCATCCATCCCCAGATCTGTGCCTCGACTCGTCTTGGAGCTCTACGGACAATTCCTTCAACCTCACGGCTTGGTTTTTCCTCCGACATGCACTGTCAACTGTGTCCAATCAATTGAATTTACCACAGGTGGACTCCAATCAAGTTGTAGAAACATCTCTAGGATGATCAATGGAAACAAGATGCACCTGAGCTCAATTTTGAGTCTCATAGCAAAGGGTGTGAATACTTATGTAAATAAGGTATTTATGTTTTATTTTTTAAATACATTTACATAAGTGTTTTAGAATTGTCATTATCAGGTATTGTGTGTAGATTGAGGAGGAAAATGTGATTTAATCAATTTTAGAGAAAGGCTGTAACATGTCAAAATGTGGAAAAGCGTCTGAATACTTTCCAAATGCACTGTTATGCCCCTTCGTGAGATGGGTGTTTTTCCCCAAGTGTGTGCTGTGCCCGGCCAGAACCTTGGACACTTACATTACACAGGCAATACGACAGTCTGATTAGCTATTCGTTTTCTATAGTGAGAGAGTTCTGGGACAGAGCCTACAGAGCCTAAAGACTCACATTGGATTGTGGACACTATTACTGCAGTATATTGGCTGGACAGCCAGCCTCTGACCTCTGTTGTAGTAGCGTATTCTATTAGAGGAGTAGCTACATGGTGGGCCCTGCTCTGAGGAGTTTCCCCTCAATTACATTTTCGCCTCGGCCAGTTGGGCATCGTATAGCACTTTTTCTAGGTACAATTGAGTCAATGTTACCCCCGCCAATAAGGTTGGGACGGCTGTGCTGGGTGTTGCCTCCTCTTCCCTGAGTGGGGACGGAGGGACACAGCAACTATGACTGCCCTGAGCTCAGTTCAAATCAAATCAAATGTATTTATATAGCCCTTCGTACATCAGCTGATATCTCAAAGTGCTGTACAGAAACCCAGCCTAAAACCCCAAACAGCAAGCAATGCAGGTGTAGAAGCACGGTGGCTAGGAAAAACTCCCTAGAATGGCCAAAACCTAGGAAGAAACCTAGAGAGGAACCAGGCTATGTGGGGTGGCCAGTCCTCTTCTGGCTGTGCCGGGTGGAGATTATAACAGAACATGCATGGCCAAGATGTTAAAATGTTCATAAATGACCAGCATGGTCGAATAATAATAAGGTAGAACAATTGAAACTGGGGCAGCAGCACGGTCAGGTGGACTGGGGACAGCAAGGAGTCATCATGTCAGGTAGTGCTGGGGCATGGTCCTAGGGCTCAGGTCCTCCGAGAGAGAGAAAGAAAGAGGAGGAGAGAATTAGAGAACGCACACTTAGATTCACACAGGACACCGAATAGGACAGGAGAAGTACTCCAGATATAACAAACTGACCCTAGCCCCCCGACACATAGACTACTGCAGCATAAATACTGGAGGCTGAGACAGGAGGGGTCAGGAGACACTGTGGCCCCATCCGAGGACACCCCCGGACAGGGCCAAACAGGAAGGATATAACCCCACCCACTTTGCCAAAGCACAGCCCCAGTTCTATGGGACTTTGTTCTCTGTCTGGCCCTTACATAGTTTACCGATTAATCTTGTATTGTGATACCATTTTGGAGTGATCCAATATAGTGCTACATAACGAAGGTTAAATATGTAACTGTCATGAGAATTTTCAATCCCAATGATAATAACTGACAATCAATAGCTTTGACCAATCCCTGAGATCTGCAAGACCATGGGTTTAACAATAATTAGTCAAAGACTCAGCTTATGCAAAAAGATAGTACAGTTTATTCAGAGAACGTTCTAAAGTCCATTATACAAAGACATCCATTTTATAGATGTGCACATACTTCCACACAAACAGTAGGTATCCTACGCACATACTTCCACACAAACAGTAGGTATCCTACGCACATACTTCCACACAAACAGTAAGTATCCTACGCACATACTTCCACACAAACAGTAGGTATCCTACGCACATACTTCCACACAAACAGTAGGTATCCTACGCACATACTTCCACACAAACAGTAGGTATCCTACGCACATACTTCCACACAAACAGTAGTTGACAAAAGGGCCGTCTGAGTGCCCCGTTTTTTGGGCCATCCTGTTCTTTTCCCATCTTTCAAGGGCACAGCTGTGTGGAGATATGAAGAGCACAGAGGCTAGCTTGAGCAGCAGCGACAATTTTATCTGCAGAAAGGAGTAACAAAACTGGCATTATCACTTGTTTATACACTATGCTCCCACCATGATCTCACAACCCTGCTAAAATGCCACATAGACAAGAGGTTGTATTTTCCTATAAAGGGTGCGAACCAACTGTTGTTTGTTGGGCTCTTGACTGTTGCACCTGCTCCATTATTGCAAATCTTATAATAAAATAAGGTGTTTTGAGGAATCTAGTCTCTGTCTTCTTTTCTGGTTAGAATTTCCACAACCAATAGAGGGGAGGGCCTAGAACTGGGCCCTGGGGGACACCATTAGTGAGAGCACGTGGTGCAGACACAGATCCTCTCCACGTCACCTGGTAAGAGCGGCCTGCCAGGTAGGATGCAATCCAAGGGTGTGCAAAGCCTGAGACACCCAGCCCTGAGAGGGTGGAGAGGAGGATCTGATGGTTCACGGTGTCTAAGGCAGTGGAAAGAGAGTCAGCTTTGGCAGTGGGGAGAGCCTCCATGACTCGGAGAATAAGCCTGACTGCTAAGGGTCAAGAAGATCATTCTGAGGGAGATAACAAGAAAGTTGATCAGAGACCGCAAGCTCAAATGTTATGGAAAGAAAAGAAAGAAGAGATACAGGTCTAGTTTTTGATGTCAGATGAGTCGAGTGTTGGTTTCTTGAGGAGGTCAGCAACTCAGGCCATTTTGCAGTCAGAGGGGACGCAGCCAGTGGTCAGGGATGAGTTGACGAGGGAAGTGAGGAATGGGAGAAGGTCTCCAGAGAGGGTCTGAAGAAGGGTATGGGGTCGTCCGTAGAGAGGAAGGGGGAGTGAGGGATGGAGGGAGGAGAAGGTGAAAAAGTTTCAGAGGAAGCTTGAAATTTAGAGTGGTAGAAAGTGGCTTTAGCAGTGGATACAGAGGAAGAGAAGGTAGAGCGGTGGGAGTGAAAGGATGATAGGTCCTCCAGAAGTTTAGTTTTCCTACATTTTTGCTAAGCTGGCTGCAGTCCTGCTCTGTAAGCTCGCAATGAGTCACTCAGCCACGGAGCAGGAGGACAGGGCCAACACGGTCGGGAGGAAAGGGGACAGTGTGAGTCATAGGATGTGGAAAGGGAGGAGAGTGGGGTCGAAGAGGCAGAATCAGGGGGAGAAGGATTTAGCAGAAGGGAGAGATGATAGGATAGAAGAGCAGAGAGTAGTGGGATAGAGAGAGCGAAGATTGCGATGGCGCATGACCATCTGGGTAGGGGCTGAGTGGTTAGGGTTGGAGAACATACTGTTTTCATATCCCGAAAGAAAGAAATTCTCTCTACAATACATTTTAATAGAAAGTTAGTAAAAATAGATAAGATCTTGCTACCATGGAAAGGAAAATACCTGCATATTTGTGGAAAAGTCCCGTGATTAACTCTTTAGTCATGTCCTAGTTTACTTATGGCCTTGCCTACACCTAGTGACTTGTTTAAATTATATGAACAAAAAATATTCCATTTTATTTGGAACGATAAACCAGACTAAATTAAACGGGCCTATTGAAATAATGAATATGAACTCGGAGGGCAGAAATGATTAAATATTAAAGCATTCGACCTCTCACTAAAGGCTTCAGTCATACAAAGTTATACTTAAATCCAAACTGGTTTTCTAGCAGATTAGTAAGAATGTCTCACCCATGTTCAAGAAGGGCCCTTTCCCCTTTATTCAGATTACAACCTCTCACTTTTGGTTATTTAAAATTTAAATCTCCAAAATATCTCTACTTTTAAAACAAGCTGTAGAAAGTTGGTTGCAATTTCAGTTTAATCCACCAGAAAAGACAGAACAAATATTACAATAAATAACAGTTCAACTCAAATATACTAATTGATTAGAAAATCATGATTTTGGAGATTTATTTTTTTACATCTGTATAATCTTTGTAAATGATATCATAGACAGGACTAGTGGAGTTGTCACACATGCAGCTAACACAAATATATGGAAATGTCTGCTCTACCCAAAATTACACCCAACTAATTGCAGCATTAATGCAAAAATGGAAGAGGCAAGTGGAAGGGGGGAGAAAGAAACCTGCCTATCGGCCCTGAATTAAAGACCAGAATTAGTTAACGAAAATTATGATAAAGAAAAGAAGTATACCAGTTTCATTTAAGGACCAAAGAAATAACCGCTGTCATATTAAAAAATAGCCATATTGCAAAATAGTTGGGAAGAGATTTTTGATGTACGAATACACCAAATGACGGCCTATTCAAGTGTTTTTCATTTTTAATTATTATACAAAATTCTTGCAACCAATAGAATGTTTTATTTATATATATATATATATATATATATATATATATATATATATATTACAGCACCAGTCAAACATTTGGACACACCGTTTTACTATTTTCTACATTGTAGAATAATAGTGAAGACATCAAAACTATGAATTAACACATGGAATCGTGTAGTAACCAAAAAAGTGTTAAACAAATCAAAATATGTTTGAGATTCTTCAAAGTAGCCATCCTTTGCCTTGATGACATCTTTCCACACTCTTGGCATTCTCTCAACCAGCTTCATGAGGTAGTCACCTGGAATGCATTTCAATTAACAGGTGTACCTTGTTAAAAGTTCATTTGTGGAATGTCTTTCATTCTTAATGTGTTTGAGCCAATCAGTTGTGTTGTGACAAGGTAGGGGTGGTATACAAAAGATAGCCCTATTTGGTAAAATACCAAGTCCATATTATGGCAAGAACAGCTCAAATAAGCAAAGAAAAAATGACAGTCCATCATTACATGAAGGTCAGTCAATCTGGAAAATTTCTAAAACTTTGAATGTTTCTTCAAGTGCAGTAGCAAAAACCATCAAGCGCTATGATGAAACTTGCTCTCATGAGGACTGCCACAGGAAAGGAAGACCCAAGTTCATTAGAGTTACCAGCCTCAGAAATTGCAGCCCAAATAAATGCTTCAGAGTTCATGTAACAGACACATCTCAACATCAACTGTTCAGAGGAGGCTGCATGAACCAGGCCTTCATGGTCGATTGCTGAAAAGAAACCACTACTAAAGGACACCAATAAGAAGAAGAGACTTGCTTGGACCAAGAAACACGAGCAACGGACATTAGACCGGTGGAAATCTGTCCTTTGGTCTGGAAAATAGAAATCCAAACTTTCTGATGTTCAGAGATAGATGGGAGGGGTTGAGTGGAGTTGAAGACTAAAAATAACAAGATAACTCATGTCAAATATAGTGTCCGTAAAATGTGTAGAGTTTCAGAACATATGTGAAACAGCAGAGTTGGAAAACATATGGCAAATAGAAATCAACATTGGATGGTGTTCAGAGATATATGGGAGGGGTTGAGGGTTGCTGAAGGAAGGGACTAAAAACAAACAAAAGATAACTATTGTAAAATATACTGTATCCGTAAAATGTATATAGTGTATATATAAGATGGAAGTAGAAACCTAAGTGTTGTTGTCCATTAAGTTTAGTTTACTCCAATTAGGGGAGGGATGGTAGGGTTAGGGGAAAATAATAAAATGTAAATATATATATATAGATATATGTATATATATGGGGGAAATGATGCAGACAATTACATTGAAAGCCACAATCTGTCTACAATATTAAAGCTGATCTATATTTGCTGCATTATATAGTCAACAAAGACATAATAGGCTACTTCAATATTCTAACATGCAGACAGAAGTACAGATAGTGGCCCAAATATCCTGTATGTCATTGTTAAACAATTGAATATGAACTCCTGTTGTTTAGGAATCCAAGTGTGTGCTCTGCTAGACACAGCTGTGACGACTTCCTGAAGCCAGCAGTGCAGGAGTTTGATTAGGCTGAAACGCGGTGCACCGGACTATGGCCTGTCATGTGACCAGGCAAAAGCGGTGAGGGAGGAGTGGCTCATGCCTGTGAGGCAGCCTGGTTTCAAAAAGGATGCAATCACGTTTCAGCCGGGCCAGCATGGTCAAATTCCCTCATCGTCCTGGCCAGTAGGTATCCAAAAAAAGTAAGAGCTAAAATGAGCTTACGAATCTGATACTGAATGATGTTTTATCACTCCTCTCACATAACAACATTTGTTTAGTTGTCAAATGCCAGAAAATAGAACATAAATTATTTCCAAGTTGGATATAACAAGAAATTCAAGTGAGAAATCATTTGTTGTTCTCACTTCAGGCTGAAACTTTTGTGTGAGTGCTCATATGAGACTTCAAGCTTCCTTTATAACCAAAGCATTTTCCACATTCTTTGCACTGGTAAGGTTTCTCCCCGGAGTGAACACGCTGATGAAGTCTTAAATAGCTTAATGCCATGTAACCTTTCTTGCATACAGGACAATTAAATGGTCTCTCCCCTGTGTGAACTCTCATATGCAATATCAATTCCATCTTCTGGTTGAAGGATTTGTCACAGTCTTTGCACTGATAAGGTTTCTCCCCTGTGTGTATCCTTGAATGGATGGTCAAGCTTCCTTTCTGGTTAAACATCTTGCCACATTGTTTGCACTGATATGGATTATCTCCTGTGTGTACCCTAGTATGTCTGTCCAAGTCGCCTTTCTGGATGAAGCTTTTGTCACATTGTTTGCACAGATAAGATTTCTCTCCTGTGTGTATCTTTGAATGGATGGTCAAGTGTCCCTTACGTGTGAAGCTTTTGTCACATTGTTGACACCGATATGGTTTCTCCACTGCAGCAGAGCAGTCTGGATGAACTGAGTGGGGCTGATCACTGGTTGGTTCTGGTACTATGTAGCCCTCTCCATCAGCTTCTGTTTTGATCTCTTCAGTTATGATGATAGGTAGAATACCCCTCTCTCCGTCATCCACAGTTTGGTTTTGGTAAAGATGTGAGGGCTGAGGTGAGTCCTCCTGACTGAGTCTGAACTCCTGTTGTTCCTCTTTAATCTGTGTGGGTTCTGGGTCCTCCTGCCCCAGACTGGGGCTCCACTCCTGCTTACAGTTAAGTTGCTCAGGGTAAACGGCGGGAGTCAGTACCTGGAAGTCTGGAGGGAAACAATATATCTTAAACAGGTGCACTATGCATAAATCGCTCAGTCATTTCCTGGTTGCTAAAATTCTAATAGTTTGCCTTATTTCAGTTTGTGACAAAACAAGCAAGTATAGTGTAGTGAATCATTGTACCATCTAAACTGCTGTGAAATATATTTTCCATAACCAAACATATTGTATTTTCAGCTGGTGTAAAAAACTGAAAGTAAAAAACTAAACTTAAGAATGGGAAGCAGAGAATTAACACATTTAGAACAGATCTACCACTTCTTAGACTTGCTTTCAATGAGAATGACAGATCTATAACTACATTTCTATGTAAATTTGATCAGTTGGCCAAACAAATGACATATTTCAGCTTTAATAAAGTATCAGAAATGTTGTTTGGAAGCCCCCTCTGTGCTCAAAAATAAGACTTTGTTGACTAGTCTACACTAAACAGCACAGAAAAGACTATAAGGGCACTCCTGATCTGCAAAAATGTATTTTATTTCAGAATTAGTTTAAAATTAGTTTAAGTTCAGTGTTAAGGTTAATGGTTTGGTTAGGGTTAAGGTAAGGGTTGGTTTTAGATTTTGGTTTTTCGTTTACGGGTCAGGAATATCCTTAGAGCCGCTCCCCCAGCACGTGATTTATACAAAGCAATGTTGGTGAACCAGAGTTTCGTTCGAGGGTGCTTATAACCAGAGAGAAAGGGTTTCCACAGCCACAAAGTCAAAATTGGCTAAGATGTGCTTTTTGATATTTTTTTATTTAACCTTTCGTAAGATTAGGCATAAAGTTAGCAGTGTGGTTAAGTTTAAAATCACATTTTATGAAGATACATGTTAGAAATAGGAGGGATGTATGACTTTGTGGCTGTGGTATCTAGTGACGACCGAGGAAGAGACGAAGCTCTTTAGCATGGGAGAGACTATACAAACCAGCCTGGTGCCCAAAATTGATGACGTATGTCGTGCAGAGAGTTGAGTGGGGATGAACGGATTCGGTTCAGTCATTCGTCCTCCTCAGCTAGCTAGTTCTATTTTGTAACGGGTCACCAAACAACCTATGCGAAATCACGCGACGTGATTGAGATGCTTGATATCAAATATGTTTACAGTCACGCCACATCCTTACTGTACCCACGTAACCTGTCGAGAATTGTAAACTTGTTTGCCGAAGTTGGGACTTCATTCCATTGTTGATTTTTTTATGTCGCAGTTGTACATTTTCGGTGAAAATCACTACAATAAATGTGCTTTAGCTGTCACTCTGGCCTGATATTGGCAATTGGCTAGACTATCTAGCTACGTCCCTCTCCCTACTGCAGGACAGCAGTGCTTGGCAATCAAGAGTGAAGGACAGACTGCACACATCGACAACAGTCACCCTCGAAGCATCGTTCCCCCTCGCTCCACAAAAGCCGCGGCCCTTGCAGAGCAAGGGGAACAACTCCTTCAAGGTCTCAGAGAGTGACGTCACCGACCCATTTTTAAATTGAGAGGTGTTTCTTCCTATTAAAACGTGTCTCACTGCAAAATGTCAAGCAATGTCCTGGGGCGTGGCTAACGGAGCGCTCTTTGAAATAAGATCAAGTAACGCAGTATTCCAATGGATCGAGTTTGTCGATACGTTAGCTAATTGACATATCAGGGTGATATCCAGATGGTGACCAATACCACAAGTTATTTCTCCCTCGCCCATCGAAATAAACCTCACTGTCTTTTACACGTTTAAACTAGCGCAATGCTGCTGTGACAACTAGCCAGCATAAACTAGTATCACCAGGATGACTGACTGAACCGAATCCATTCGTCTCCACTCGAATATCAACTGCGAAACATACGTCATCAATTTGGGAACAAGGCGTGTTCGTATAGCCTCTTTCTTTAAACATATCACAACGTGTCACATGAGCAGGGTTGCCATGCCCGTGGGTTTCCCCGAAATTTGGGCTACTTGGAAAACGATGTTGCGGGTGAATTGTGCTTGGGCTGCAGGTTTTTTGTCCACTTTTGGCCTACTCTGCACTGCGGTCACCATCGCATTTCTTGAAAAAAAAAAATATATATATACATTTTACTGTGACCGGTTGCTGCTGACTATCAGGCAGTGAGGGGGGCTGTTACTGAATGAGTGATGGGGAGGGGCGGAAGGAGGTGTGACAGCAGCAGTTCTTGAGTCTCAAGTGGACATTTGAAATGGCAGTTATGGAACTCCCTCTCCGGGAAAATTCCACAATAAAAAACTGACATTAAAATGTGGAGAATGACATATGTTAGACATCAAGTAAAGTACTCATTTCTATGGCTTTGTAGGCTACTGTAGCATTAGATTGACTGTTGAATCAGTCAGAATAGGCTACAGGTAAAAAAAATAATTAACACTGGCTGTTGTTGACAAGCATATTAGTTCATATCCATATGAATATGTTATTCAGTGATTGAAATTACGACCCCTTAGTAGCCTATTCCAGCAGGCTATTGGGCAACAAGCACTTCTTACCCCAAAATCGCTGTTGAATAAACGAGTCTGTCAATTTGAACTAAGCAAGTTCACTTTACATCTTGCCTATCAGGGGCTATAGGCTACCTGCATCTAGCTAACCAAACCATGACAAAGATTAATTACAATCATAAACCCAGATGTTTGTCAGTAGCCTATGCCTATTGAAATGACAATCCAATATCGCAAATAGGCCTTTTATAATGGTTTGAAGTCTGGCACAACGGGTTGAGGAGTAACGGATTACATCTCATCCGTAACATGTAAGGGATTACAACAAAACGGTAACTGTAATACGTTACCAGCAAATATATTGTAATCGGATACACATACTTTTGAAAAACTAGGTGATTACTTTGAGGATTACTGTTAAATTCAGAAAGTATGTTTGCAGATTTTTTTTGTACACTTCTGTTCTCAATGGCATTCAAATCAGCATTGAAAATACATGATACACATGCTCAAACTTGCACACTTTTGATAGACTTAAAAGTGGCAATCCATTTTTGGACTTATAAATTATAAATATACAGTACCAGTCAAAAGTTTGGACACATCTCCCCATTCTAGTTTTTTATATTTTTTTAAACTATTTTCTAAATTGTAGAATTATAGTGAAGACGTCAAAGCTATTAAATAACACATATGGAATAATGTTGTAACCATCAGATGCATCAGATGACCTGGCCTCCACAATCACCAGACCTGGTTTGGGATGAGTTGGACCGAAGAGTGAAGGAAAGTGCTCAGCATATGTGGGAACTCCTTCAAGACTGTTGGAAAAGCATTCCAGGTGAAGCTGGTTGAGAGAATACTAAGCATATGCAAAGCTGTCATCAAGGCAAAGGGTGGCTACTTTGTCTAACACTTTTTTGGTTACTACATGATTCCATATGTTATTTCTTAGTTATGTCTTCACTATTATTCTACAACGTAGAAAATAAAAACCCTTGAATGAGTAGGTGTGTCCAAACTTTTTGACTGGTCCTGTATATATCTCAATTGATCAATTGATTCTTGAAGAATATAACTTATAAATGCCTCATGAGCTTCGTTCAACTGTCACATTCCACGAGAACCCAAAATATAAGCTTGTTTTACTCCAATGTTTCTAAAACATTGTACATGTAAACAAACACTGTAAAGGGGAACCACTACTTCTAGGTCTCAGAGCGAGTTACGTCACCGACTGAAACACTATTAGCGCCACCACCGCGAACTAGCTAGCCATTTCACATCGGTTACACATATTTCCAAGTCCTATTCTTGAAGATCAAGGTGTATAGCATTTATTGGAATGACTGGAATTCTGAAAGACTTTGGTTTTTAATGTAAAGATATAATTGAATCATATTATTATATATAGTAGAAAGAGAATGGTCAGAAGCCTACATAATCAACCCTATAAAGTAAAATTTAACATCCATATATGGCCAGCTATGTTTAATGTAACATTGTTTTATTCTGCAATAGATGTGGCTCAACAGTCAAATAAAGTAAACATACATTTTTGTCTTTTAATAATGCCTCTTAAGGGGAACGTGACAGAATGTAATCATATAACATTACTGAGTTTGGGTAATCCAAAAGTTAAATTACTGATTACATTTTGGAAAGGTAACTAGTAACTAATGGATTACATTTAGAAAGTAACCTACCCAACCCTGCTGGCACGTAAGGACACAACTGACAGAAAATAGCCTGAAGTTCGTCCAAGTGTGTCTTGCAGCAGAGATTGTGATCCTCTGTCCAACTTTCATCACTCAAAATCTTCTGTCGGATTTATGTATAGTTATACACATTCGCAAATGGGATTGATTTACAATCATAGCAGTCAAACGAGTTAAATCTACACCCGTTGATTGAAAATGATCTGGCGAGTTTAATAAGGGCGATTTGTCTTTCCTCTTGCGACATGTTAAAATTCCTCAATTACAATCACGTTAGCTCAGAATAATGATTATTTTCATGGAAAACGCATTTAGATTCTTACGTCGTGATGCGAATATTCCTTCTTAATTCGCTCGATAACGTTATGGAAAAGGGTTTACTGGATAAACGTGGCAAATCTTTTACTGAAACCCTCCAAATTGGGGCTAGTTTTCAGGCCTTGTGGCAGGTTTTGAGTAGTCATTGTCTAGAAATGTTGGCTAGACCTGGCAACCCTGCACACGAATGACTCCATGATAAAATAACGGTAAAAAAAAATCGAAAATAAACATGAATCTAGTCAAATCTCGTTACAACAACAGAATGTTGTACGAACCTGCTCTGTGTAACTTTATCTCTGGTTTGCTAACCAAATCCAACAGCCTGCGTAAACGCTCGTTCTCCTCCGCGGAACGGCAGATTTCTTCCTGATACTCTGCTACGGTCTTCTCCACGGCTCCGAATATCTCCACAGCAGCCGCTGACAAACGCTCCGTGACGAACACATTCAACATCTGTAGTTTTGACATATTAGCAATGGTTATGAAAGTAGCTTTTCGCTTTATCAAAGAAATGTTGGTTGAAACCTCTATCTTTGATTCTGCTTAGCGTTCTTCGTCGTCTTCTTCTTCGATGAGGTTTAATAACAGTGGTTGGCATCCAATAAATGTTGCATTACCGCCACCAACTAGACTGGGGTATAAATCCTTTATACTTTACATGAAAAAGGTCAAATATGGTACCATCTAACCCTACACTCATTACAACACCATCACCCTATTCCACTATTTAAACCTATGTAGTCCTACCTCAGGCCAACATCCTGGAAGGACGGGACATCTAGTTTAGCGGCTGGTAGCAACCTTTGGACAACAATGGACCAGTAGAGGCTCCTCAGAGGAGGAAGGGGAGGACCATCATCCTCAGTGAATTTTATAAAAATTAAAATAGTAATACATTAAAAGTGATCCTTTTTAGATAAAACTTTACTACATATATTCACGTCACCAAATAATGTATTAAAAGACACTTGCATTGAAGGTCTACAGTAGCCTCAACAGTACTCTGTTGGGTATCACCATGGTGTAGCCGGAGGACAGCGAGCTCCCGTCCTCCTCAGGGTACATTGACTTCAATACAAAACCGAGGAGGTTCATGGTTCTCAACCCCTTCCATAGACTTACGCAGTAATTATGACAACTTCTGGAGGATGTCCACCAACCTATCAGAACTCTTGCAGCATGAACTGACATGTTGCCCACCAACTCAAAGGATCAGATAATTAATATAGTACTGAAAGCATAAGTTACAGCTAGCTAGCACTGCAGTACATAATATGTGGTGAGTAGTTCAGTCAAAGAGAGAGAAAGACAATAGTTGAACAGTTTTGAACAATTTATTAATGTCTTCCAAAATTAAGGAGAAGCAAGAGGGAGACTGTCATTTCCTTTGTTTGACTTGCTTAGCTAGCAAATGCAGCAAGCTAGTTTAGCCTACTCAAACAGAGGGATGTTATGTTAGCTAGCTGGCTATGACTATCCAACACAACACCGGAACTCTTCCAAGGCAAGGTAAGATTTTGGTTTTACTCATTTATTACCACTGGGCCCCACCGGTGTCAGTGCTAAACTGCTTACTGACTGTACACTGTAACATTACTGCATGATTGTAGCGAGTTTACTAACCTGGAGATGGGAGAACCTTCCAGAAGGACAACCATCTCTGCAGCACTCCACCAATCAGGCCTTTATGGTAGAGTGGCCAGACGGAAGCCACTCCTTAGTAAAAGGCACATGACAGCCCGCTTGGAGTTGGCCAAAAGGCACCTAAAGGACTCTTAGACCATGAGGAAACAAGATTCTCTGGTCTGATGAAGCCAAGATTGCACTGTTTGGCCTGGCACCATCCCTACAGTGAAGCATGGTGGTGGCAGCATTATGCTGTGGGGATGTTTTTCAGCAGCAGGGACTGGGACACTAGTCAGGATCGAGGGAAAGATGAACGGAGCAAAGTACAGAGATCCTTGATGAAAACCTGCTCCAGAGCACTCAGGACCTCAGACTGGGGCGAAGGTTCACCTTCCAACAGGACAACGACCATAAGCACACAGCCAAGACAATGCAGGAGTGGCTTTGGGACAAGTCTCTGAATGTCCTTGATTAGCCCAGCCAGAGCCCGGACTTGAACCCGATCGAACATCTCTGGAGAGACCTGAAAATAGCTGTGCGGCGACGCTCCCCATCCAACCTGACAGAGCCTGAGAGGATCTGCATAGGAGAATGGGAGAGACTCCTCAAATACAGGTGTGTCAAGCTTGTAGCGTCATAACCAGGAAGACTCAAGGCTGTAATCACTGCCAAAAGGTAATTCAACTGAGTAACGGGTCTGAATCTTATATAAATGTGAAATAAATATATATATTTAAACATTTGCAAAAACTTCTAAAAACCTGTTTTTGCTTTGTCATTATAGGGTATTCTGTGTAGATTGAGGGAAATATTTTTTTTTAAATACATTTTTAGAACAAGGCTGTAACGTAACAAAATGTGGAAAAAGTCAAGTGGTCTGAATACTTTCCAAATGCACTGTAAGACATAAAAGTAGCCTACACCTACAAGTGGATATCGAACAACGTGAACAGACTTTCCTCTGTACTGAATTTCCAGCTATTTTGCTATAATGCCGCATCTGACACAGAACAGGTGTCGGATAAATTCATTCCCAACGATTTCACAAGTTATGGTATTTTTGCAGTATTGTGATCTTTGAGCAGTATGAGCTGTTTTCAGTGTCAATGAGGGTCCCAAGACGAGACCAAGACACCAACATTGATTTGGCCTGTTTTTTTATTGCTTTCTAATCAAATCTAGTCCTGAGTATTTTTTCACACAAAACTTGCTTAATTCATTAGAACAAGTTTAAATAATCTGAATTTCTAAGCAGAACAATACTAGCATGAGAATCATACACTAAAGTCACACTCATTTGTCATTACCTCTGAAATCAATCAATAAAGGAATAAGACACCAAACACTTGGTTTTTGAAAGCTGTATTTTTTATTTACTGTAATAAGAGACATAACACTGCGTTGAAGAATAAATAGGAAAAAGCAACACTTACCTGTAGGGAATCCTAATAAAAACAGTTGGAGTGAGGTAACACTGAAGAGCAATGTTTATGTTGTTGTTTTTAACCAGTTTTCTGGTCTCATATCTGCAGCATGTAGAGCGAGTGCACCTGGGGAACAGAGGGAGACAATGACATGATTAAAACCACCTCCACACCAGTCGACCTATCCCAACCCAGGAAAACCTCTACAGACAGAAATACATTGTATAGATTAGAACAGGGCAGCAAGTAGCCCACTGAGAGCGTTGGGCCAGTAACCACAAGGTTGCTGGTTTGAATCCCAGAGACTAGGTGAAAAATCTGTCAATGTGCTCTTGAGCAAGGCACTTAACCCTAATTCCTCCTGTAAGTTGCTCTGGATAAGAGTGTCTGCTAAATGACTTAAATGTAATATATGGTTGTCTATCATTAGATGAGTAAATCATGTCAGCTCTTCTCATTAACTTCGATGTTGATCTGAAATGGTCAATGTTTCACCTCACTGAATACATCCTTGATGTTACACTAGGATGAAAACCAGCTGCCTTCAAGGAGCATAGTTGTGCACCCATGGGGTTGTTTCAACACCGGACCTCCATCCATAAAACAGGCCATCATTACTACTCGTTATATTGATATGTCAATTGGCTTATGATGAGTACTGATAGATGAGGTTCATTTACTAAGTAGTTCAGGGTTTCCCAAACTCGGTCCTGGGACCCCTCTGGGTGCACGCTTTGTAGATGACAAACACATATCGAAGAAAACAATTGTGTGTGTGTGTCAGACAGATGCAATACGAAACTCCATGTGGTACATGCTTTAGTGAAACAGGACAAGTCAGACCGACCCTTTAGAATGACACAGTGCTGCGGCCTTGATGTGCGAGATGGTCGCCAGGTGATATCCACTTGAAGGACAAGCATCCTTCATTCATTGACTCACTTATTAATACATCCTTCATTCTACTAATACACAGTGGGTTCCACCAAGTGGATTAATAGTGTCATGTCACAGAGGACAATGAAACAACATTCATTCAGGATACTAATGACAGGTGTATGTTGTATGTTGTAAGGACTGTTGTGTTAAACGGAACAGATGGCCCTAAAGCAGTGTTTGTCAGTCCTGCTGCTAGGAAACCAACAGGCTACAGAAATGCTGTTATTTCATGTTCAACAAGCCTGAAATATTGAGATCTGACCAGGGACCCGGTCGGGTTCTATATTTCAGACTTGACTCAGATCTGATATAATTGTCACGGTCTCAGGTACGTGCAATTGAAATTGATTTACCAACCGGAACCGTCCTCTTTAATGTGTGTGTGAGGTGATGACAACTATCCAAGCTTGTTATGTGTCAGCCAATTGCAACTCAATAAAAATGTATAGCTGAAACTGGGTCCGGCTGCTCACCTCACATGTGCCTTCTGATGTGGAGATGGAGAGAGCGAGTGAAAGGAGCCTTGGCCTAGGCTAGGGCAGTCACGAAATCTCATCAGCCGGTGATTGTCAAGCAAATAAGGTAATTGACCGTTAATTAACATGAACACATTTAGCATCTCCTGTTTTCAACATATAGCCTACAATTTTAAAAAGTCAAATCCATGTAATATAGCCTACACCTTCACAATAAATCCATGTAATATAGCCTACACCTTCACAATAAATCCATGTAACATAGCCTACACCTTCACAATAAATCCATTATTTATTTTAGACATGTCTAAAGAAGCATGATATGAAGAAAATGTCTATTTCATTAGAATAGTATACTCTGAGTTGTCCTTATGTTAGGTCTTGATGTGGCTATGCGAAATGGTTGTGGGCTACACTAGTTCCTTTAGCGGACAGGATTTGCTTATAATTCCGTGGCATTATTTCATAGTTTTAAGAATTAAATTGAACAAAGGTAAACAAAATATATCGTCTCATAATTATTTGAGGGAGTGCGTTAACAAATAAATAGGTACTCCTTTATGCTCAATTTAGAGTTATTAATGTAACTTGTTCTACAAATGTTGGGCTATATGTTTTGCTTTTTAATACATTGTTAGGCTGCATGATGATTTGAAAAATCATATTGAAGATATGGGAAGAACTGTCCACATTTACTTTTCGTCAGCCAACAAGATGAGTAGGCCTAATGAACAGCAAAAGGAATAGCCTATTTCAATCTACTATCCCCCATAGCACAAAAGTTGACCTATTCTTTTCAGTGAGAGAAATAAATATTCCAAACAGTCTGGGACAGTTGTGGGGTGCGAGATCCCAAACGAATAAAACCACTAGCATCAAAACATTTTGTTTTTAATGCAATGTGGCTGACGCAACAGATCAAAACTTCAGCTTTAGATGTTTACTACATATTAGGCTATTTCTTCACATTATACACGCAGCAATGTGCACATGGTAGTAGGCTATATGCGTGAATGATCAATTAGCAGAAAACACTATTATGAAAACTAACCTCAAATGCAGTTATGCATGTAATGCTTTTATTATAAAGGTGCATTTTTAATGGTGAAAATTATCTTCCCCAAACTTGAAACTCGTGCTGTTTATGTATGCCAGTTAGGCTCTACACCCTTTGTAAAGCGGATTAATGTGCTTCATTTTAAGATGTTATTTGGCCACTTTAGTTGTGATACAAACTTTTAAAACATATAGGCCTAAGGGCTATAATATATGCTGGGCATAATTCACAAATAATAGTATATAATTCACAAGTGATAAGCTAATATTGTCACCCATCAGACTATTCTTGATTTATTCGTCTTTACATATACTAAATAATGTGTGACATTTGTTTAGATTTAGAATGGACCATTATCATGCATGTGTATGGAAACGGGCAGCAGGAAAAAATACATGTCATCTATGTACTTAAGTAGCAAATGGAGGAAGCTTTTCTCAGTGGTTTATTTCATGTCAGCCAGGTGGGCTATACTCCTGTTGTAAATATAAGTCATGTGCTTAATACATGGAAAGTTGAGAAATAAATATAGTAGGCCTATCCTATAGAAAGATGATGGGACCCTCAGCGGCCATCGCTCTGTTTTCTCCAGCACTTGCATAGCCTATAGAAATGTTGCAGATCTCCCAGGTGGCGCAGTGTTCTAGGGCACTGCATCGCAGCGCTAGCTGTGCCACCACAGACTCTGGGTTTGCGCCCAGGCTCTGTCGCAGCCGGCCGCGACTGGGAGGTCCGTGGGGCGATGCACAATTGGCCTAGCACCGTCCGGGTTAGGCCGGTAGGGATGTCCTTGTCTAATCACGCACCAGCGACTCCTGTGGCCGGCCGGGCGCAGTGCACGCTAACCAAGGTCGCCAGGTACACAGTGTTTCCTCCGACACATTGGTGCGGCTGGCTTCCGAGATGGATGCGCGCTGTGTTAAGAAGCAGCCTGGTTGGGTTGTGTTTCGGATGATGCATGACCTTAGTCTCTCCCGAGCCCGTACGGGATTTGTCGCGATGAGACAAGATAGTAACTACCAATAATTGGATACTACGAAATTAGGGAGAAAAAGGGGTTAAAAAAAAGTTGCACAACATAATCTCGGTTTTATTAGATTTGAATACATTTGCATTGATGTCAGTGATTAGAGGGACAATTAGTGCGCTGAGTACCAGGCAGTTAGCAAGTTTGGTAGGCTACTAATCAGCAGCAGCATCAGAATTTGACTGCCTTCATGACTCATGACCGCCGGTGTGGAGGTAATATGGTCACCGCAACAGCCCTAGCCCTACTATTGATTGCGAAGATGGATTTTCATTGATGTAAAATTAGAGGATTTTGATTTAATTTATTCGTATCTCCATAAGCGACAAAGTATAATATAGTGAAAATATTATTTTCATATTGATTATAGTTTGTTTTTGTATTGTATATTATTATTGCAAAAAGTGTTTTGTTTCTATTTTGAGACATTTTTGTTGGCTAAATTAAGTTTGTACCGTTTTTTATTGTGTGTAGGCCTACAGAAGGCACCCGCCTTTGTTGGTAATTGCTGCAATATAAGCCTGTTCAAAACTTTTGTGAAGGTTTAAACCAGTTTTGTTTCTTTCTGTTGATACATTTTTTGGGGGCCAAATTACACTGAACAATATAAAACACAACATGCAACAATTCCAAAGACTTGAGTTCATATGGTCATATGATGAAATCAAATCGAAATAAATTCATTAGGCCCTTATCTATGGATTTCACATGACTGGGAGTACAGATATGCATCTGTAGGTCACAGATACCTTAAAAAAATAAAATAGGTAGGGGCGTGGTTCAGAAAACCAGTCTGTATCTGGTGTGACCACAAGTTGCCCCATGCAGCGTGACATCTCCTTTGCATAGAGTTCATCAGGCCGTTGATTGTGGCTGTGGAATGTTGTCCCACTCCTCTTCAATGGCTGTGCAAAGTTGCTGGTTATTGACGGGAACTGGAACCTTCTGTCATGCACGTTGATCTTGACTTTCAGAGCATCCCACACATGCTCAATGTGTGACACGTCTGGTAGATATGCAGGTCATTGAAGAACTGGAACATTTTCAGCTTCCAGGAATTGTGTACAGATCCTTGCGACATGGAGTGTGCATTATCATTCTGAAACATGAGGGGATTGAGGCGGATGAATGGCACGACAATGGGCCTCGGGATCTCGTCACGGTATCTCTGTGGATTCAAATTGCTATAGATAAAATGCAATTGTGTTCGTTGTCTGTAGCTTATGCCTGCCCATACCATAACCCCACCGCCACCATGGGTTACTCTGTTCACAAGTTGACATCAGCAAACCGCTCTCCCACACGACATCATGCTGTCTGCCATCTGTCCAGTACAGTTGAAACCGGGATTCATTCAGGAAGAGCACACTTTTCCAGCATGCCAGTGGCCATCGAAAGTGGAGGAAGTCAGAGACCTGGCCGGGTGATGCCAGAATAACTACCTATCCCTCAACGTGACTAAGGAGATTATTGTGGACTACAGGAAAAGGAGGACCGAGCACGTCCCCAATCTCATCGACAGGGCTGTAGTGGAGCAGGTTGAGCGCTTCAAGTTCCCTGGTGTCCACATCAACAACAAACTAGAATGGTCCAAACACACCAAGACAGTCGTGAAGAGGGCACGACGAAGCCTATTCCCCCTCTGGAAACTAAAAAGATTTGGCATGGGTCCTGAAATCCTCAATAGGTTCTACAACATCAAGGGCAACCTGGTTGCATCACTGCCTGGTACAGTAATTGCTCGGCCTCTGACCGCAAGGCACTACAGAGGGTAGTGTGTTGTCGTGGAAATTTCCTGTATTACCAAATGATGAGAGAGCAAATCACACACCAGTCAGAGTTATGCTTAATCTTCACCTTTAATAATAATGAAGGTTTTGCAATAGCATTTTGACTTTCAACATTTCAGTATCTCTAATAAAAAGTTGAGAGTGGTCAACATAATGGCAACTGAGATCTTTTATAGCAAAGATCCACACCCCTAGTCGACAAGACAAAACACAGATAATAGGAACTTTCACAAGGAAAGATTTTACTTGAGAGAGGAGTTTCCCATCGCCAGACAGTATTTAGCTATACATTGTCATTCAGTTTGGTCTCCTAAACGAAGCTCATCTCGTTCTTGGTACAAAATAGTACCAAGACATAACCTCATCCAATGGTATATATCAATTGTCATTTTAGATACTCCCATCCCAAATACAACCCATCCTGGACAATCTCACAGAGAGGAGAGTGAGCCTCTAGGTCAAGATAAATAAGGGCAACCTCAGAGGGAACATAGAATGGTTCCAGACACTGCCATCCTCCTCTCCCCGATGGGCAAAGTAGGGAGTGACTGGAACACAGACATTGTGGAGCCAAGAAATAATTGGTTCCCCCTCAATCATCCCTTCACATGGTTTAAAAGATACGTTTACACATGACAAGCCTGACCTCTCCCCTCTGTGTGGCCCCAGTAACTGAACCCAGGACAGAGAAAGGATAACTGCAAATGGCCAACACTATAGTACAAAAAGATAACTTCTAAATGACAAGTATCTCACAAGCATATGAAAATAATACATCTTATCTATGTTACCCAACTAATTCTGATTCATCCCCAATGTGTACAGCCCAGTACATAACTGGGACTAAGCTGCCTGCCATCCAGGACCTATACACCAGGCGGTGTCAGAGGAAGGCCCTAAAAATGGTCAAAGACCCCAACCACCCCAGTCATAGACTGTTCTCTCTACTACCGCATGGCAAGCGGTACCGGAGTGCCAAGTCTAGGACAAAAAGGCTTCTCAACAGTTTTTACCCCCAAGACATAAGACTCCTGAACAGGTAACCAAATGGTTACACAGGCTATTTGCATTGTGTGCCCCCCCCACCCCCTTTTCGCTGCTGCTACTCTCTGTTTATCATATATGCATAGTCACTTTAACTATACATTCATGTACATACTACCTCAATTGGGCCGACCAACTAGTGCACCGCACATTGGCTAACCAGGCTATCTGCATTGTGCCCCACCCACCCTTTTACACTACTGCTACTCTCTGTTCATCATATATGCATAGTCACTTTAACCAGATCTACATGTACCTATTACCTCAATCAGCCTGACTACCCAGTGTCTGTATGTAGCCTGTCTACTGTATATAGGCTGTCTTTTTACCGTTTTATTTCTTTACCTACCAATTGTTCACCCAATACCTTTTTTAGCACTATTGGTTAGAGCCTGTAAGTAAGCATTTCACTGTTGTATTCAGCGCACGTGACAAATAAGCTTTGATTTGATACGAGGCCGAACTGCAGTCAGGTCAAAACCCTGGTGAGGATGACGAGCATGCAGGCAGTTTGTGTAGAAATTCTTCAGTTGTGCAAACCCACACTTTTATCAGCTATCCGGCTGGCTGGTCTCAGACGATCCTGCAGGTGAAGAAGTCGGATGTGGAGGTCCTGGGCTGGCGTGGTCACACATGGTCTGCTGTTGTAAGGCCGGTTGGACGTACTACCAAATTCTCTAAACATGGAGTCGGCTTATGGTAGAGAAATTAACATTAATTTCTCTGGCAACAAATCTGGTGGACATTCCTGCAGTCAGCCTGACAGAAGACTACTAAAATCACAAATCATCTTGAAGGACATGCCACTAAATCTTCCCCCACTCCCTCGCAAACATGTGTAAGTGTGCTTATCACTCTACACATCCTCCCCACTTGCTCAATCATACAAATACACACACAGTATAGTTCTGTATGCTACGTTATATTGTCAAAGTCAAGAGTTAAATAGAAAAGCATTGTTTAGAACAGACATGCTCTGTAATGTGTAATAGGGAACAGTGTCAGCTCTACACAATACATTTCTATCAGCAACATTCTAAACACTGCAGCACCACAGAATAGACCTAGTCCAAAAATTTAATGTCTTAAGATGTTGCAAGATATGAGTTTCTTTTGAATTAAAAAAACTGGCCAGCTAACATAAATTAAACATATATACTATATTTAAAATACTTAATGAGGGATGGACACTAAACTAATTCCGTCACCGGTTGAATTCACTCGTCTGTAGTGGGTTTATGTGTTCAAGTTATAGACACACATACATATTTACACACACAAAAGTATGTGGACACCACTTCAAATTAGCGGATTTGGCTATTACAACCACACCCATTGCTGACAGGTGTATAAAATCGAGCACACACACCCATGCAATCTACATAGACAGACATTGGTAGTAGACTGGCCTAACTGAAGAGCTCAGTGACTTTCAACGTGGCACCGTCATAGGATGCCACCTTTACAACAAGTTTGTTTGTCAAATTTCTGTCCTGCCAGAGCTGCTCCAGTAGAGCTTCCCCGGTCAACTGTAACTGTGAATTGGAAACGTCTAGGAGCAACAAAGTGGTAGGCCACACAAGCTCCCAGAACAAGACCACAGAGTGCTGAAGCATGTAGAAATTGCCTGTAATCGGTTTCACTCACTACCGAGTTCCAAACTGTTCGTCAGGAGCTTCATGAAATGTGTTTCCATGGACGAGCAGCCACACAAAAGCCTAAGATCACCATGCGCAATGCCAAGCATTGGCTGGAGCAGTGTAAAGCTCGCCGCCATTGGACTCTGGAGCAGTGGAAACGCATTCTCTGGAGTGATGAATCACATTTCACCATCTGGAAGTCCGACGGACGAATCTGGTTTTGGCGGATGCCAGGAGACCACTACCCGCCCCAATGCATAGTGCCAACTGTAAAGTTTGGTGGACGAGGAACAATGGTCAGACTGTTTTCTTGGTTCAGGCTAGGCGGGTTTGGATCCGTTTTTGGCCTTATGGGAGATCTGTTGACATGCCCTTTAGCAGGGCGTTGACCCTGGATGCTTCCGTGTGTCGCTCTGAATGGGAGTCTGTTGGATGACTGGTGTGGTGTAGTTGTTGAGCGGCTTCACTGCAAGTATATTGTATGTTTTGGATATTCAATCAAAAATAAATACATTTGGGGAATGCCCATTCCTGTTTCAGCATGACAATGCCCCTGTGCATGAAGCGAGGTCCATACATAACTGGTTTGTCGAGATCGGTGTGAAGAACTTGACTGGCCGGCACAGAGCCCTGACCTCAACCCCATCAAACACCTTTGGGATGAATTGGAACGCCGACTGCGAGCCAGGCCTAATCGCCCAATATCAGTGCCGACCTCACTAATGCTCGTGGCTGAATAGACACAATTCCCCACAGCAATGTTCCAACATCTAGTGGAAAGCCTTCCCAGAAGCTGTTATAGCAGTAAAGGGGAGACCAACTCCATATTAAGGCCCATGATTTTGGAATGAGATGTTCAATGAGAAGGTGTCCACATACTGTCATGTAGTGTAGTCATAGCTCCACTTGAATATGCTTACCTGGAATATAATGCAAATGTTACACATTGAAGATCAAACACTCATCACACATGCTTCCACACAACACTCAAGACAAGCACATGATTTTACTATGTTACTACACACACGGCAACACAAATTCTCTCGCTCAAGTACAGAGGTAAGTGCACGAGTACGGGATATCCAAATGCCATGATAAATTAACATAACACATGACAACACTACAAAAGTTTGTCTATACTGTTGAGTTAATTAAAATGCAAGAAACTTTAAATATACGGAAAAAGAATGAGAAATGACTAACAAAATGTAGAGTAGCCCATTGGTTCAAATTAAACTCTAGTGAATTGATCAGAATATCCAACATAGGTATTTTGCCTGGTTGAGGATCAATTACACCCAATAGTGATGTCCCGATACCAGTATCGCGATACTACGATAGATGTTCCTTGGCAAAATATTGTGTCCTATAGCTTGCAAATAAACAAATGTGACTCTGGGTGACAACATAAGGTTGTGCATGTTTTACACAGACATAATTTTGGCTCTGCTCTGAAAAATTAAGAGATTAGTTTGCGTTCATAATACTTGAAATAAGGATGGAGGTGAGAAAAATCCCCAAATATCTATAAAAAAAAGGCAAGAGAGAGAGAGAGAGAGAGGCTACAAAAGTTTTTTTGTTTTGTTTTACTTCAATCAACTTAGTTTTCACAAAATGGCATTTCACAGTTTTATTGCAGTTAGCCAAACTACTACTACAGGATGCAATGTACTGGAAAGACATTCCATGGACGGGAGGAAATCAAAGTAAGCTAACCATTGCAGAGGCAATGCAGGTCTTCACTTGTTACTAGGATCTACTGAAAACAACAACAGGAGGATAGGATACTGATAGCATAAAGCAAGAAACAACATCATACAGAAGTTTATAAGCCATCTACAGACCTGCCTACATCAAGATACATCACAGTTAATATTGGCCTAAACCTTACCTACAGACCTGACTACATCAAGATACATCGCAGTTGATATTGGCCTTTGGCGGCCAACATTGAAGATTTGTGGTTTTGCATGACTATTGGGCCTGGCTTTTGATATAAAACAAGTATTTTTTTCCCCTCAGTCAACATTTGGTACACATGAAGAAGCTGAGGGAAATAATCAGCCCAAATTAAAAGAACAGAAACAAACATTTGATGAGAAAATAAATCAGTTATTTTACATAATGAGAAAGGAAAAGCAAGAGATCCAAATATTGAGCCTTGGGGTACACCGTTGAAAAAAATGTAAACATAATAACACAATCAGTATCTGCGACGTTTGTTGTTAGGCCCTTCATAGTTTCCCACAACAGGGATTCCCCTCCCGAAGCCTGCTGGCCCCCCCACTGCAGGTCCAGGCCCTGCCCCCATAAGCCCTGCCCCCACTGCCTGTTGCTGCTGAGGGGACTCGACACCTGGACGGCCACTCATTGGGGACGAACCAATCTGATTAGGAGCCCCCTGGGGGAACCTATCGTTGCGCTGCTACAGCATAAAGGGATAGGGTTGGTGGAGATATTATGAGCAGTCCAGATGCAGAAGAATCAGATGGGAGGGATATTCAATAAAAATGTTCGTTTTGGCGAGGCAATGAGAAGGCGTTCCGAACGTCAAAGTAGGCAAGCAGAGGAGTTCCGGGCAGAGTCAGAAGAGGGAGAGAGGAATCAGTCCATTAGTTATGGGTGCAGAGCTGATATAAGCTATGAGAATCCCTTTCCTAAACCGCACTAACCTCATGATGTGAACAGTGAAGTCATGGGAGTAAATGTTATTATTAACCTCAATTTGCTAATCACCACCAAGGGATACAATGATATCATGATTAAATATACCGCAATGGTAGGGGAAAAGATGCCAGAAAAGACCAACTGGACGAGATATCTGTACCATAAACTATTAAAATCAAAGTCACTGGCAAAACACCTTGGAATGTAATATCCATAAGCAGCATCTAAATAGCCTCTGGCATCTCCTCTCACCACTGGTTAAAACCTGAAAACAATACACTGCAGTTTCTATTCAACACCAAGGGTTGAGCAGGTTAAGGAGAGCGAATTATTGAGAGAGAAATTGAAGAGGTTGAGAGTAAGCGCCCATCTTAGCGCATACATTACCATGGCTCCATTGTCTGGCATCATGTTTGGTGCGCCCATGTTTGGAGTTCCCTCGGGGAGCATGGCTCCGGCCCTTCCGCTCATGCCTATTCCAATCATTTGAGGGGGTCCCTGGTTTACACTGGCCCCGGCAACAGAGGCGGGGTTAAACCCATCTACACGCAAAACAACGTAGCATCGTTTGGTCACACTGGAAGTAAACCCCACCCATCACACCCCGTGTGCACTGTTTGTTGTTGTAGAGTGGTGTAAAAATCTCTCAGGGCTGACAGAGCTAGCTAACGTTGGTTGTTGGTCACACAAGCAATGCCAATTATGTAGGTGTCAAATGTTTCATTTTCCTAGTTTGATAGGAAAATAAGTCAAAAATATTGAGCACTGTGGTACACAATTGAAAACATATCACATTTTGTTAGTCTGTGGTGAGATATCCATATCGATATATACACTGAACAAAAATATAAACGCAACATGTAAAATGTTGGTCCCATGTTACACGAGCTGGGGGCCTAATGAATTTTTCAATTGACAGTTTTTTTCCTATGAACTAACTCAGTTAAATATTTAAAAATGTTGCATGGCATATTTAGTTTTTGTTATATATATATATATATATATATATATATATATGAAAATACTGTTTTAAAAACATACATACATAATTTGTTAATGATTTCATAAGGCAGGTTAACAGTCTACAGCACCTGTAATCATTAGGCTATGCCTTAAAATTGGTCAAATTGAATGAATATATAGCTGAACAACCAACAACCAACGTTAGCAGATAGATGCCTACAACAGACTATTTACAGGGCATTGGGAACAGGAGCAGTGTATCATACCATTAAATCAACAGAGCAAGAGTTCCATTACAGTAAAATAGCAATGTGGGACAAGCTGTGAGAGGCCCTCAGATAGTCTGGATGAATTTCCGATTTCAGGCGAAAGAACGCCATCACCCAGTTCTGCTTCTAGGTTAAATACCGTGACTGCACATCACCGTTGCCAGATACTCAACCCCAGACCCAAATCCCATTCACAGCATTCATAGCCATACGATACAGGTCTTTAAAAGCATCCGTAGGATGACAAGGCATTTAATCAAAAATAACATTAATTGTTGTTTTTTAAAGATAGAAAATATTGCATCAACTACTAATGGAAACACGAGTAAAGAGTTCATAATGCTTTCGAGGTACTAAATGAGACAGAGCTGTATTAGTTATGAATTGACCCCACCCACCCACACACATTGCTAGAAATGAACAGATTATAAACTTTTCCTAGATGGTATATGTACACAGAAATGATGCTGCAAAAAGCACCCCCCCCCCCCATCATCTCCCATCATCTCATTGAACACACGGCATTATAATAATAATAATATGTTATGTTTGTAAGTAGTAAACATACACACACATAAAATGTAAATACAAACAAAGGGATAGGTTTATTCTAAGCTTGTAGATAAGAAATGTTTACCAACTGTTGGATTGGTGGCTACTGCTGATACAAAATATTTGCTAAAAACCCTCAAGCTAGAAATGTTTGTTTGGTTTGGGCCTCATCTACTGTACGAATCAGGTAACCTTCCACATGTGTGGCACGATAAATAAGTAGGTCTGTGAAAGAGCAAAAGTTAAGTTACATAAAACATTAAGGACTAATGAAAACAATGGTTTACTTCAACCAGTTGACTAAATAACAAATGACCTGATAATGAAAAGATCATTGGTGAAGTAATCATGTAAAATTCACACTAAAAAAGGTAGATGTGACTTTCTACGAATTGATGTACTCAGTTTCTCCACACAAATCAGGTGTAAAAACAAAATAAATCCCATGACTGAAATTTAAGTCAATCTCAGATCTGACTGAAAAACTCCCCTTTCATTCAAATAAAAGGCATGACCATCATTTCTTGTCAGGAAATAGGATCATTTTGTACATGTATTAAAACTGAGTTACACCATTTAGCCATTAAAACAAACAAAAAATCTCTAAAAAATTCCATGACGGAAATCCTTTGCAGTGATGGATAACTTTAACCCCCCCGCGATGATTTCAGTCTCACAATCCCCCAAAACACACTTACACACATATCTAATCAGTGACACAAAAACATAATTAGCATGTTCTCGGACTACGCCACATGAGCATATTTCCCCCAGTAGTATTAGTACTTCAGTACACACAGTATGTAGGTGATGTGCAGCCCCGGGTTACCATCATGAAGTGGTGAAGGAGCCACCATGAGCCTCACACAGCCCATCCCGTTCAGAGCCTCACAATATATCTTTAGCCCTGCTCCGGGCCCTTTAATGTCTGCCGACCTGAAGGAACTAGCCAGGTGCACACAATATGGCGGGGGCTCCACCTAGCCTTCTTAGGGGGAACTTCTGCCTTATGGCTGGGGCGGCAAAACTCCAGTAACTTTCCTCAAATTCCCAGGCTTTCCAGGAATCCCAGTCCCTGGGAATTGAGAAAGTCACCAGAATTTCACAAACCTAGCCATATGGCCAACACCTTCCCAGTTCCTTTAGATCTGTAGACACCGAAAGGGGGAGGGGGTAGTTCATGGTTGTTTATGGACCAGTCAGTGCTGAGTCATCATTATGACCCTACCTCCCATATTAATGGCTCCACGAGGGCCCAGTTCACCCATTCTCATTTCCTGTTCTCTCTGGAAGAAGTGAAGAAGAGTGGTGCACCCGTAAACCTTGTGGACAATAACTACTAGGACCATTAGGACATGTGTAGGATGATTCCTCACACATCACAACACTCACACAGATATATAAGCAACAGCCAGGGAATAAGGTTAATAATGTTCTCCCAACTGTGATAGAAAAAGTCATGGAGGAGTTACAAAAGCTGTGTGTGGAATGATACTGTATTGGATATGTAAGAATTTAGTGAGAGAGGAGCACATACGAAATGATCATCTGAGTTCCTAGGTTTGCTTAAGTTACTTATGTGTCCAGTATGGATTCTCAAGGTCCATTTAAAAAGGCCAATATGGGTCTGTATGTGATAACTTAATATGGGCCAAACCAAAATATAACATGGATTTAGTCCAAAGTTGATCAAACACTGAAGTGACCTTGTGGTCATTTCAGCCTAATAGAGGAATAAGGGTTAATGATAAATATGCAAGAGAAAAGATAGAGAAGTAGATACATCCCCAAATCCCCTCCACACATTGATGTTCAGACAACCTAAACATGAGTACACACAAATATATATGTACTCTACACAAACGCACAAATGAAGCTGTACAAAGCACACACATTATCAACACTGACCTCCCCTCACACACACTCAAATAAAATATCTTATCATAAAGGACATGCAATAAACATGCCCCCACTCGCTCTCACACACACACACACACACACACACACACACACACACACACACACACACACACACACACACACACACACACACACACACACACACACACACACACACACACAATTATCACTCAACTCAACCCCCTCCAACACACTCGCACAGACACAAATAATATGCAAGTACACTCAACATCCTCCCAACTCGCTCACTCACACCATCATACAAATATGATAAACATACAGTATAGTGCTGTGTGCTACGTTATAGTGTGAACGTCAGACGAGTTACAGATAGAAAAGCATTGTTTAGAACAGACATGCTCTGTAACGTGTAACAGGGAACAGTGTCAGCTCTACACAATACATTTCTACCAGCAACATTCTAAACACTGCAGCACCACAGAATACACCTCCTGGTCCAAAATGTCTTAAGATATATGTTGTCAAATCTGAGTTTCCTGTGAATTTTAAACTGGCCAGCTAAAACAAAGTAAACATGGGTAAATAGTACATGTATTACATATTAATATACTATATTTCAAATCATGTTACATTTAAATAGTTAATGAGGGATAGACACTAAAAAACCTTCACCAGCTGCATTCACTCATCTTTTGTGGGACAAATTGTGTTCTAGTTATATAGTTACAGCTCCACCTGAATATACTTACCCGGAATACAATGCAAATGTTCCACATTGAAGATCGAACACTTCCATCACACATACTTGCACACAACACTCCCTCAAGACAAGCACATGGAGTATTTTAAGCACATGGAGTATTTTAAGTACACACACACACACACACACACACACACACACACACACACACACACACACACACACACACACACACACACACACACACACACACACACACACACACACACACACACACACACACACACACACACACACACACACACACACACACACACACACACACACACACACACACACACACTCGTCTCTGTTGAGTACAGAGGTAAGTGCAGTATGGGAAATTAAAATGTCATGTTAATTAACATGACACGTGACAGTATTACAAAAGTTTGAGTTAATTAAATGAAAAATCTTTAGAAGAAAAAGAACGAGAACTGTTAAACGAGAAACAAAACAAAATGTACAGTATTTGTTAAATCTTGAGTATTGATCAGAATATCTGATATAGGTCTTTTGCCTGGAACAAATGTTTATGGATAAATACTCCCTAAAGTACAGTATGCACTACTACTAAACATTTGTATTTTATTTTTTACCTTAAAAAGTAACTAGAAGGTAATGATCAATTAACAAAAAATTGTGGGACTTGCTTTAGGTATTTGAAAGTATTTGTGTGGTAGTTGAAGAAATGTAAAATATTTTACTTAAGTGAAGAATTATAGCCAAAGTTAAATGATAAAATATCTAGTCTGATAAGCCCATACTATCAAAGCTCATACCATGATAGACAACTATAAAAACCGTATTACTTTGGCGTGTGGGGGATTTAGAGCACATATTTCATCACGAATACAGTAAATACACTCAGACTACAACACTTTTACTCATAAGGAATTATAAAAGTTGTAGGCTATAATTAGGGGTGATGAATATGTTACACCTAGTGGTAGAAGTTTAGAAGTTTGTTAACATTGAAATTTGAGTCTGGTGTAGTAGAGGGCGTGACTGATTTATAAATAGTGAATAGTAGCCTTCAGTGGGAGACTAGGTAGTATAGTAAGTAGCCCAGAAGTACTAGTAGCAGAAGTAGTGACTGTTTTAGATAGGTAGGCGATGTGTTAGCTAGAGTACGGGTAGCCTAGTGGTTAGAGGATTGCAAGTTCAAATCCCCAAGCTGGCAAGGTACAAATCTGTCGTTCTGCCCCTGAACAGGCAGTTAACCTACTGTTCCCCGGCCGTCATTGAAAATAAGAATTTGTTCTTAACGGACTTGCCTAGTTAAATAAAGGTAAAATACATTTAAAAAAATAATAATAATAATTTGATTTTGCTGTTCTGATTTCAGATTTGAAAAGCAGACTTAAGATTTCATACACTAAGTTTTTACGAAAGTAAGTCAAAAGTTAAAACAGCTGTATAGTTTGATTGTTAGAAGGTAATTTGGTTCCCGATTTCAGATTTGAATAGCAGAGAAGAAATATTTCATGTCCTCTAAGTTTTGTCTAAATTGTTGGAAAAGAGGTCAAAGCAGCTGATGTGTAAAAAGTCACATTGTTATACAAAGTTTTTTTAAGGACAAAAAGTTGAATACTTTAAAAAGTATATATGCAGGGCCTCCCGAGTGGCGCAGCGGTCTAAGGCGGTGTCGCTACAGACCCGGGTTCGATCCCAGACTGTATCACACAACCGACCATGATCAGGAATCCCATAGAGCGGCACACATTTGGCCCAGCAACGTCCAGGTTAGGGGGAGAGTTTGACAGGGGGAGCTTCATTTGTCTCATCGCGCTCTAGCGACTCCTTGTGGTGGGCTGGGCGCCTGCAGGCTGACCTTGGTCGTCAGGTGAACGGTATTTCCTCCAACACATTGGTTTATCTGGCTTCCGGGTTAAGCTGGCAGGTGTTAAGAAGCGCGGTTTGGCAGGTTATGTTTCAGAGGACGCATGACTCGACATTCACCTCCAGAGCTCATTGGGGAGTTGCAGCGATGAGACAAGATTGAAATTGGGGAGAAAAGGGGGTAAAATTATTATTATCAAAATAAAATGCTATGAAAAAACCGCTATGCAAGCAACTTAATCCAGACCAGTCTATACATTTTAACATTTGAAATGGTATTTCTATCTGAAACGGCGTTAGAGGACTAACTAGCGTGCTACATAATAACAACCATAAGTCTTTTTTTTGTTGTACAATATTTAAAGTGAGGACTTTTGCTAGTGCCACTAATAATAGTAGGCCTACATATACTGTACTGTAACCCTGTGTATGTTTTACACGAGCACAACTTTGGCACTCTGGATGACGGGACACATTGAATACAAAGTGGCACCCAATTGATAGATCTTTAAAAGTTATATTATTGCCAGACACTTCTGACTTCTAAGTTGTAGTTCAGCTTTGTCTTATGGACTTTTATTCAACCATCCCTTTTGGTTTTCATTCCTCGGTCGATAGCACGTTAAGTTAGGGGATGGAGCATCATTATTTTGTTTTTACTTGCACCCGTCTTTTCCTACTAGCACTGACATTGCTGATCACTACTTTAATTGAGGAAAAAATGTACTTACTACGACTGATATGTGGCTGTCTCACCTAGCTTTCTTACAATGAATGCACTAACTAAGTCGCTCTGGATGAGAGCGTCTGCTAAATTACTCAAATGTAAGAGGAAGACAAAAAGTGTGTTAGGTATACGCGTTGTTCGTAAATGTGTGTGAGGCTTGCGAGCATGTTCTAAGATTGCCGCCAGTCTAACCCCCCCAAGACTAATGGTAAAGGGTAACGACAATAGATCTATGTTAATCCTTGTGCAGGTTGTTTTGGGTTAAGCTGTAGGAGTTGTAACTGTTGCATATGAGCAAGAGTTCATGCTAAGAGTAGTGTAAGGGTGGCTGTAACAGCAGAGGGTGCTTTGTACGATATTTCCAGCCGGTCCTCTTTCTCTACGGCCTCTCAACACACAATAGAAACAGAGAAGAAAAGTTATTATGCAGCAACATCATAAGACACATCACATCCACAGGCATGCAGTAATACAAGTGCACCAAGGGCTAGGTAGATAAACACATGTTTCCTGAGAATGTCAGTATGTTTCCCAACCCATGATCACAGAGTTGCAATGATGAAAAAGTTGACTGGAGACTATTGAAGTACTGAAAATTGGGACCAAGACCTGAAATAAAAGACATTCAAATCCACCTAAAAAAAGTTGATGACAGATTCCTCACCTCTTTGCCTGTGTTTTTGTCAAGTGATTAGATAAAGTGAAGATACCAAAGGACACAGCATTTGCACAGTGGCCATTTATAGACATGCCATTAAAATTTTAACAGATTGACATTCAAGTTACCCTATCGCCTTCATGGAAAACCTTAGAACTATTCTGAGGACTCTCTCTGGAAGTGAAGTTACTCTCATCTGGAACACACTCAAGCAAATGATCATTGTGGTGAAAGGGTCTGTCAATCATTAGCCTCTCCCCTCTTAACGTTCCCACAAGAAAGCCAAGCTGTCGGTTACAGGATCCAACTTACTTCAGACAACTCAGCAGAGATAGAGCAGTATTTTGTTCTAGCAGGTATACTTTAGTGAAATAGGTGTTCAAAGCCCAGGTAAATACAACAGACATTTGAATAGATGACATACGTATAACGTGGGACAGCTACATAGTGTTTTATGTCGCTAGCTATGAGGCTAGTATTGTGGATACACTGCTTAGAAGGGCAGCTAATTGCTAGACATCAGTTTGGTGAGAAAAATACATCCTGAAAACCACAGTAAAACAACGATGAACCAATATGAAAACCCCTCGGCCTTTCTCTCTTGGTTTTAGCAGTTTTAGCAGTTTTAGCAGATCTGAAGAAACCAGATGGGTGTAAATAAGATGGTGGCTGTCAGCTGCTACCCTAAGCCCATCGGAGGGTTAGGTTGAGCAATCGCTGCACTACTTACACCTATCAGTCCCGTAAGAAGGAGAATGAAGTGGCTTGAGGTCAATTTCAGATCAGGTTTACGTCTTCCAAGCGAAAGTCTTTGGAAGATATCAAAACCAAACCTAAAGCCCCGTTGGTATTGTGACATGCTACTTAGATAAGAAATAGCACTAAATCGGTAGTAGGCTACCCTAAACTAGACCAACCCAAAATACATTTTTATTAGACTTTCACACACAGGACTATGGTACACTATGTTCATCTGTAGTTACCTAGAAAAGATATGCTCCTATAGTGATATGGGACACTATTTGAAAAGAAAAAGGCAGCATTCTGGTATGCTTTAGGAATGGGTATTCAAAATTATTTTACCATTCAAATAATATCATCACTTATATTTTCCAGATATCCGGATAGTCGAAAAATGCCCATGCACATGGCAGAGGTAAACAGAGGAGATACTGCGCTTCCGGTAGTTTGGCTAACAGCAACAGCGAAAGAGAAGTCTGATTTTCGCCACGATAGAACCGATTCTGCTACAAAAAAAAAGGTTTTCTGGTGAGTGTTTTGCATTGATCTGTGTCAGGTATAGTGGAAACTCTGTCAAGGGAGTGCCGGTCATTGCTATTTGAAGTGGGGGAAATGGCATACCAAGTCAGGGCAGCCTGGAGGGCTAAATACCCAGCAGTAGCTCAACGCACCGCTATAGAAACTACATTCAAAGGTTTGTTGTTTAGTTAAATTAAGAATTTCAAATGTCCTGGTATTTCTTTGTAGATAAAAATATCACAAGGATGATGTAATATAGACAAAGCTTTTCCATTGTTAAAATAGGTCTAAATAAATAAATATATATCTAAAAAAAATAACACTCAAGTAATTGAATACCAACATTCGGTGGGATATCCGGGTATTTAATTAACCGTGCCCATCCCTAGTATGCTTGATCGTCATCAGTGTGACGTAGAGCGGTAGGACTGTTAGGCATCTAAAACACAGACCCTCAGCAGAATCATGTGAATGAAAGTGTGTGAACACTGCTTCTCTGAATTGAAGAAACTTTTTTAAAAAGTGTGATAGTTTGTGTATTCAAAAACCAAGAAATGAGTGATACTGACTGTACTGATGTGAAGGTCTGTGTTGGCTGTGTGTGTGTGCTCTCCAAGCTTGAACCGGTCTGACCTTTGTGTGTGCATGTTTGTGTGTCTGTCCGGTGAACTCACGGTGTCCGCATAGTTTGGCTTGAAGCCGTCCGGTTGGCGTCTCATCTCTTCCTGCTCTCGATGGCGCTGCATCATCTCCTCTTCCTGCCTACGCCTCTCCTCATGTCTACAAACAGGAGAGAACGTTTAACACACACACTTATGACGAGTAGAAAATAGAGTGGGAGGTACACACACACGTACCTCATCTCTATATTCTTGCGTTTCTGCAGCTCCTGGTTGCGAAGCTCCTCCAGGCGTCTCAGCTCCTCTTGACGCCTCATCAGGTCTGAGAAAGAGGAGATGAGAGAAATATGGGTTGGCTTGGTATTACATCAGGTCTGAGAGGAGGGGTTGGCTTGGTATTACATCAGGTCTGAGAGGAGGGGTTGTTTGGTATTACATCAGGTCTGAGAGAAAGGGGTTAGCTTGGAATTACATCAGGTCTGAGAGAAAGGGGTTAGCTTGGAATTACATCAGGTCTGAGAGGAGGGGCTGGCTTGGTATTACATCAGGTCTGAGAGAAAGGGGTTGGCTTGATATTACATCAGGTCTGAGAGAAAGGGGTTGGCTTGGTATTACATCAGGTCTGAGAGGAGGGGCTGGCTTGGTATTACATCAGGTGTGAGAGGAGGGGCTGGCTTGTAATTACATCAGGTGTGAGAGGAGGGGCTGGCTTGGTATTACATCAGGTGTGAGAGGAGGGGCTGGCTTGTTATTACATCAGGTGTGAGAGGAGGGGCTGGCTTGGTATTACATCAGGTGTGAGAGGAGGGGCTGGCTTGGTATTACATCAGGTGTGAGAGGAGGGGCTGGCTTGGTATTACATCAGGTGTGAGAGGAGGGGCTGGCTTGGTATTACATCAGGTGTGAGAGGAGGAGCTGGCTTGGTATTACATCAGGTCTGAGAGAAAGGGGTTGGCTTGGAATTACATCAGGTCTGAGAGGAGGGGTTGGCTTGGAATTACACCAGGTCTGAGAGGAGGGGTTGGCTTGGAATTACATCAGGTCTGAGAGGAGGGGTTGGCTTGGAATTACATCAGGTCTGAGAGGAGGGGTTGGCTTGGAATTACATCAGGTCTGAGAGGAGGGGTTGGCTTGGAATTACATCAGGTCTGAGAGGAGGGGTTGGCTTGGAATTACATCAGGTCTGAGAGGAGGGGTTGTTTGGTATTACATCAGGTCTGAGAGAAAGGGGTTGGCTTGGAATTACACCAGGTCTGAGAGGAGGGGTTGTTTGGTATTACATCAGGTCTGAGAGAAAGGGGTTGGCTTGGTATTACATCAGGTCTGAGAGGAGGGGTTGTTTGGTATTACATCAGGTCTGAGAGAAAGGGGTTGGCTTGGTATTACATCAGGTCTGAGAGAAAGGGGTTGGCTTGGAATTACATCAGGTCTGAGAGAAAGGGGTTGGCTTGGAATTACATCAGGTCTGAGAGGAGGGGTTGGCTTGGTATTACATCAGGTCTGAGAGGAGGGGTTGGCTTGGAATTACATCAGGTCTGAGAGGAGGGGTTGGCTTGGAATTACATCAGGTCTGAGAGGAGGGGTTGTTTGGTAATACATCAGGTCTGAGAGAAAGGAGTTGGCTTGGTAATACATCAGGTGTGAGAGGAGGGGTTGTTTGGTATTACATCAGGTCTGAGAGGAGGGGTTGTTTGGTATTACATCAGGCCTGAGAGGAGGGGTTGGCTTGGAATTACACCAGGTCTGAGAAGAGGGGTTGTTTGGTATTACATCAGGTCTGAGAGGAGGGGTTGTTTGGTATTACATCAGGTCTGAGAGGAGGGGTTGTTTGGTATTACATCAGGTCTGAGAGAAAGGGGTTGGCTTGGTATTACATCAGATCTGAGAGAAAGGGGTTGGCTTGGAATTACATCAGGTGTGAGAGGAGGGGCTGGCTTGTTATTACATCAGGTGTGAGAGGAGGGGCTGGCTTGTTATTACATCAGGTGTGAGAGGAGGGGCTGGCTTGGTATTACATCAGGTGTGAGAGGAGGGGCTGGCTTGGTATTACATCAGGTGTGAGAGGAGGGGCTGGCTTGGTATTACATCAGGTGTGAGAGGAGGGGCTGGCTTGGTATTACATCAGGTGTGAGAGGAGGGGCTGGCTTGGTATTACATCAGGTGTGAGAGGAGGGGCTGGCTTGGTATTACATCAGGTGTGAGAGGAGGGGCTGGCTTGGTATTACATCAGGTGTGAGAGGAGGGGCTGGCTTGGTATTACATCAGGTGTGAGAGGAGGGGCTGGCTTGGTATTACATCAGGTGTGAGAGAAAGGGGTTGGCTTGGTAATACATCAGGTCTGAGAGAAAGGGGTTGGCTTGGTAATACATCAGGTGTGAGAGGAGGGGGTTGGCTTGGTAATACATCAGGTGTGAGAGGAGGGGGTTGGCTTGGTAATACATCAGGTCTGAGAGAAAGGGGTTGGCTTGGTAATACATCAGGTCTGAGAGAAAGGAGTTGGCTTGGTAATACATCAGGTGTGAGAGAAAGGGATTGTTTGGTATTACATCAGGTCTGAGAGGAGGGGTTGGCTTGGAATTACACCAGGTCTGAGAGGAGGGGTTGGCTTGGAATTACATCAGGTCTGAGAGGAGGGGTTGGCTTGGAATTACATCAGGTCTGAGAGGAGGGGTTGTTTGGTATTACATCAGGTCTGAGAGGAGGGGTTGTTTGGTATTACATCAGGTCTGAGAGGAGGGGTTGTTTGGTATTACATCAGGTCTGAGAGAAAGGGGTTGGCTTGGTATTACATCAGATCTGAGAGAAAGGGGTTGGCTTGGAATTACATCAGGTGTGAGAGGAGGGGCTGGCTTGTTATTACATCAGGTGTGAGAGGAGGGGCTGGCTTGTTATTACATCAGGTGTGAGAGGAGGGGCTGGCTTGGTATTACATCAGGTGTGAGAGGAGGGGCTGGCTTGGTATTACATCAGGTGTGAGAGAAAGGGGTTGGCTTGGTAATACATCAGGTCTGAGAGAAAGGGGTTGGCTTGGTAATACATCAGGTGTGAGAGGAGGGGGTTGGCTTGGTAATACATCAGGTGTGAGAGAAAGGGGTTGGCTTGGTAATACATCAGGTGTGAGAGAAAGGGGTTGGCTTGGTAATACATCAGGTGTGAGAGAAAGGGGTTGGCTTGGTAATACATCAGGTCTGAGAGAAAGGAGTTGGCTTGGTAATACATCAGGTCTGAGAGAAAGGGGTTGGCTTGGTATTACATCAGGTCTGAGAGAAAGGGGTTGGCTTGGTAATACATCAGGTGTGAGAGAAAGGAGTTGGCTTGGTAATACATCAGGTCTGAGAGAAAGGAGTTGGCTTGGTAATACATCAGGTGTGAGAGAAAGGGGTTGGCTTGGTAATACATCAGGTCTGAGAGAAAGGAGTTGGCTTGGTAATACATCAGGTCTGATAGGAGGGGTTGGCTTGGAATTACACCAGGTCTGAGAGGAGGGGTTGTTTGGTATTACATCAGGTCTGAGAGGAGGGGTTGTTTGGTATTACATCAGGTCTGAGAGGAGGGGTTGTTTGGTATTACATCAGGTCTGAGAGAAATGGGTTGGCTTGGTATTACATCAGATCTGAGAGAAAGGGGTTGGCTTGGTAATACATCAGGTCTGAGAGAAAGGAGTTGGCTTGGTAATACATCAGGTGTGAGAGAAAGGGGTTGGCTTGGTAATACATCAGGTCTGAGAGAAAGGAGTTGGCTTGGTAATACATCAGGTCTGATAGGAGGGGTTGGCTTGGAATTACACCAGGTCTGAGAGGAGGGGTTGTTTGGTATTACATCAGGTCTGAGAGGAGGGGTTGTTTGGTATTACATCAGGTCTGAGAGGAGGGGTTGTTTGGTATTACATCAGGCCTGAGAGGAGGGGTTGGCTTGGAATTACACCAGGTCTGAGAGGAGGGGTTGTTTGGTATTACATCAGGCCTGAGAGGAGGGGTTGGCTTGGAATTACACCAGGTCTGAGAGCAGGGGTTGTTTGGTATTACATCAGGTCTGAGAGGAGGGGTTGTTTGGTATTACATCAGGTCTGAGAGAAAGGGGTTGGCTTGGTATTACATCAGATCTGAGAGAAAGGGGTTGGCTTGGAATTACATCAGGTGTGAGAGGAGGGGCTGGCTTGTTATTACATCAGGTGTGAGAGGAGGGGCTGGCTTGGTATTACATCAGTTGTGAGAGGAGGGGCTGGCTTGGTATTACATCAGGTGTGAGAGGAGGGTCTGGCTTGGTATTACATCAGGTGTGAGAGGAGGGGCTGGCTTGGTATTACATCAGGTGTGAGAGGAGGGGCTGGCTTGGTATTACATCAGGTGTGAGAGGAGGGGCTGGCTTGGTATTACATCAGGTGTGAGAGGAGGGGCTGGCTTGGTATTACATCAGGTGTGAGAGGAGGGGCTGGCTTGGTATTACATCAGGTGTGAGAGGAGGGGCTGGCTTGGTATTACATCAGGTGTGAGAGGAGGGGCTGGCTTGGTATTACATCAGGTGTGAGAGGAGGGGCTGGCTTGGTATTACATCAGGTGTGAGAGGAGGGGCTGGCTTGGTATTACATCAGGTGTGAGAGGAGGGGCTGGCTTGGTATTACATCAGGTGTGAGAGGAGGGGCTGGCTTGGTATTACATCAGGTGTGAGAGGAGGGGCTGGCTTGTTATTACATCAGGTGTGAGAGGAGGGGCTGGCTTGTTATTACATCAGGTGTGAGAGGAGGGGGCTGGCTTGGTAATACATCAGGTCTGAGAGAAAGGGGTTGGCTTGGTAATACATCAGGTCTGAGAGAAAGGAGTTGGCTTGGTAATACATCAGGTCTGAGAGAAAGGAGTTGGCTTGGTAATACATCAGGTCTGAGAGAAAGGGGTTGGCTTGGTATTACATCAGGTCTGAGAGAAAGGGGTTGGCTTGGTAATACATCAGGTCTGAGAGAAAGGAGTTGGCTTGGTAATACATCAGGTCTGAGAGAAAGGAGTTGGCTTGGTAATACATCAGGTCTGAGAGAAAGGGGTTGGCTTGGTATTACATCAGGTCTGATAGGAGGGGTTGACTTGGTAATACATCAGGTCTGAGAGAAAGGAGTTGGCTTGGTAATACATCAGGTCTGAGAGAAAGGGGTTGGCTTGGAATTACACCAGGTCTGAGAGGAGGGGTTGGCTTGGAATTACATCAGGTCTGAGAGGAGGGGTTGGCTTGGAATTACATCAGGTCTGAGAGGAGGGGTTGTTTGGTATTACATCAGGCCTGAGAGGAGGGGTTGGCTTGGAATTACACCAGGTCTGAGAAGAGGGGTTGTTTGGTATTACATCAGGTCTGAGAGGAGGGGTTGTTTGGTATTACATCAGGTCTGAGAGGAGGGGTTGTTTGGTATTACATCAGGTCTGAGAGAAAGGGGTTGGCTTGGTATTACATCAGATCTGAGAGAAAGGGGTTGGCTTGGAATTACATCAGGTGTGAGAGGAGGGGCTGGCTTGTTATTACATCAGGTGTGAGAGGAGGGGCTGGCTTGTTATTACATCAGGTGTGAGAGGAGGGGCTGGCTTGGTATTACATCAGGTGTGAGAGGAGGGGCTGGCTTGGTATTACATCAGGTGTGAGAGAAAGGGGTTGGCTTGGTAATACATCAGGTCTGAGAGAAAGGGGTTGGCTTGGTAATACATCAGGTGTGAGAGGAGGGGTTGGCTTGGTAATACATCAGGTGTGAGAGAAAGGGGTTGGCTTGGTAATACATCAGGTGTGAGAGAAAGGGGTTGGCTTGGTAATACATCAGGTGTGAGAGAAAGGGGTTGGCTTGGTAATACATCAGGTCTGAGAGAAAGGAGTTGGCTTGGTAATACATCAGGTCTGAGAGAAAGGGGTTGGCTTGGTATTACATCAGGTCTGAGAGAAAGGGGTTGGCTTGGTAATACATCAGGTGTGAGAGAAAGGAGTTGGCTTGGTAATACATCAGGTCTGAGAGAAAGGAGTTGGCTTGGTAATACATCAGGTGTGAGAGAAAGGGGTTGGCTTGGTAATACATCAGGTCTGAGAGAAAGGAGTTGGCTTGGTAATACATCAGGTCTGATAGGAGGGGTTGGCTTGGAATTACACCAGGTCTGAGAGGAGGGGTTGTTTGGTATTACATCAGGTCTGAGAGGAGGGGTTGTTTGGTATTACATCAGGTCTGAGAGGAGGGGTTGTTTGGTATTACATCAGGCCTGAGAGGAGGGGTTGGCTTGGAATTACACCAGGTCTGAGAGGAGGGGTTGTTTGGTATTACATCAGGCCTGAGAGGAGGGGTTGGCTTGGAATTACACCAGGTCTGAGAGCAGGGGTTGTTTGGTATTACATCAGGTCTGAGAGGAGGGGTTGTTTGGTATTACATCAGGTCTGAGAGAAAGGGGTTGGCTTGGTATTACATCAGATCTGAGAGAAAGGGGTTGGCTTGGAATTACATCAGGTGTGAGAGGAGGGGCTGGCTTGTTATTACATCAGGTGTGAGAGGAGGGGCTGGCTTGGTATTACATCAGTTGTGAGAGGAGGGGCTGGCTTGGTATTACATCAGGTGTGAGAGGAGGGTCTGGCTTGGTATTACATCAGGTGTGAGAGGAGGGGCTGGCTTGGTATTACATCAGGTGTGAGAGGAGGGGCTGGCTTGGTATTACATCAGGTGTGAGAGGAGGGGCTGGCTTGGTATTACATCAGGTGTGAGAGGAGGGGTTGGCTTGGTATTACATCAGGTGTGAGAGGAGGGGCTGGCTTGGTATTACATCAGGTGTGAGAGGAGGGGCTGGCTTGGTATTACATCAGGTGTGAGAGGAGGGGCTGGCTTGGTATTACATCAGGTGTGAGAGGAGGGGCTGGCTTGGTATTACATCAGGTGTGAGAGGAGGGGCTGGCTTGGTATTACATCAGGTGTGAGAGGAGGGGCTGGCTTGGTATTACATCAGGTGTGAGAGGAGGGGCTGGCTTGGTATTACATCAGGTGTGAGAGGAGGGGCTGGCTTGTTATTACATCAGGTGTGAGAGGAGGGGCTGGCTTGTTATTACATCAGGTGTGAGAGGAGGGGCTGGCTTGGTAATACATCAGGTCTGAGAGAAAGGGGTTGGCTTGGTAATACATCAGGTCTGAGAGAAAGGAGTTGGCTTGGTAATACATCAGGTCTGAGAGAAAGGAGTTGGCTTGGTAATACATCAGGTCTGAGAGAAAGGGGTTGGCTTGGTATTACATCAGGTCTGAGAGAAAGGGGTTGGCTTGGTAATACATCAGGTCTGAGAGAAAGGAGTTGGCTTGGTAATACATCAGGTCTGAGAGAAAGGAGTTGGCTTGGTAATACATCAGGTCTGAGAGAAAGGGGTTGGCTTGGTATTACATCAGGTCTGATAGGAGGGGTTGACTTGGTAATACATCAGGTCTGAGAGAAAGGAGTTGGCTTGGTAATACATCAGGTCTGAGAGAAAGGAGTTGGCTTGGTAATACATCAGGTCTGATAGGAGGAGTTGGCTTGGTAATACATCAGGTCTGATAGGAGGGGTTGGCTTGGTAATACATCAGGTCTGAGAGAAAGGAGTTGGCTTGGTAATACATCAGGTCTGATAGGAGGGGTTGACTTGGTAATACATCAGGTCTGATAGGAGGGGTTGACTTGGTAATACATCAGGTCTGAGAGAAAGGAGTTGGCTTGGTAATACATCAGGTCTGAGAGAAAGGGGTTGGCTTGGTAATACATCAGGTCTGAGAGAAAGGAGTTGGCTTGGTAATACATCAGGTCTGAGAGAAAGGGGTTGGCTTGGTAATACATCAGGTCTGAGAGAAAGGAGTTGGCTTGGTAATACATCAGGTCTGAGAGAAAGGAGTTGGCTTGGTAATACATCAGGTCTGAGAGAAAGGGGTTGGCTTGGTAATACATCAGGTCTGAGAGAAAGGAGTTGGCTTGGTAATACATCAGGTCTGATAGGAGGGGTTGACTTGGTAATACATCAAGTCTGATAGGAGGGGTTGGCTTGGTAATACATCAGGTCTGATAGGAGGGGTTGGCTTGGTAATACATCAGGTCTGATAGGAGGGGTTGGCTTGGTACTAATGTTTTTTTGTATTCACATGTGACAGTTTCTGACAACACTTGAAGTAGGCCTATGGCTATGTCTGCTAATGTTGAATATGCGCACAACACAAAAGGTAACATGTTAACTTTGTCCTTGAGAAGTGAGCGTCTTCCTCAGTGTGTGTGAGAGGTTCCTCTGAGTGTGTGTACCTTGTCTCATCATCATGAGCTGATGCTCGTGCTTGGCGGCCTCCATCTCTTGCTCCAGCTTCTCCTTTGCCTCTCGGATGTTGCGCTCAACCTGGTCTCTCTGCTGCTTTTCCATCTCGTCCAGGGCTTTCCAGCGGGACGAGTACTCAAACTCAAATGTCCCCGGCTGGGCAAACCGTGGGGGGTGTTCCCTCTCCCTGGAGAGACAGGGAGGAGAGGGGTTAGTGGCTGGACTAAGACCTGCAGGGAGACCATGAGGAAGGTGGAACGGTGCACACACACACCGACAGGCAAGTGAATAAATCAACAAATATGATAAAGAACTGTTGTCAAGACTGGTACAGAGAGTAAAACTCCCAATAGGAGATTGTGTGTATAACGTACTTGTGGTAGTGTACAGATTTCACCAGCAACTTCTCTGGGAGTCCATCCTCTTCATCCAGCTGCTCGGTGGGTTCCACTATGGCAGGCCGAGGAGACCTGGAGACAACATGGTGAGATGGGAGTGATCACTCACAGGGCTTGGAATTGATTTGGCGCTTCTGGGTTATTTCATAAACCAGGTAACTAAGTAAATGCAGTCGTTGGTTGTCTTACGTGGTGAGCAGCAGCGCCCCGTCAGCACAGCGATCCAGGGCTTTACGAGCACAAGGTTTGTTAGCAAACTCCACGAAGCCCTTCCCAGTGGGCCTTCCTCGGTCATCCACCACAACGATAGCCCTTTCCACGGGCCCGAACTCGGAGAAGGCCTCCTCAAGGAGCTCGTTGGAGACCACGGGGGAAAGGTTCCGCACCGTGAGGGCAGAGCCGTGCGTGGCGAAGCGGATCCGGATAGGTCGGTTCCCCAGCACTATGCCGTCCAACTCTGCCTTTGCAATCTCTGCCAGCGTCCTGGTTTCCTAGAATACCAGGTCAAAGGTTAGGCTCCATTGATAGCAAACTTTCAAGCGTTTTTATGCAGTCTTGATTGATTTATGATTATTGCCACCTAGATAGTGTTGCCATAAAATCTACTCAAGTATGTGTCAAAGGGACCCAATGTATCAATGAATGGCTTCGGGTGGGGGAGTGGGCTTAACAACTAGTCAGGCAGACCTATCCGCCTGAGTAATAAATAGTAGCTAACTAACGAGGGGAAACAGACGTCTATCGATACTAATGCGGCCTAAACGCCAACATTCAAAAGGAGCTTCCTTCACCGCGGAGTTAGATATTACTGATTAACGTTACTCTAAAACGCAGTCTTACCAGTCGAATGAAGCCGAATCCTCGGTCTCGGTTGATAAACACCTCGTTAGCCTCGCCATACTTGGAAAACAGCTTTTTGAAATCATCCTCCGTGAGGTCTGTCGGGAGGTTACCGATGAACAACCTACAACGCTGCGTGAAGGTTTTCTCCCCGGGTCTCCTGAAACTCTTTATATCCAGCGTCATCTCCTGCGACTCTCCGGCTCCACCCTCCCCCTCTGCAGCAGGGCTGGCAGCCGTCGGCGGCTTTGGTGGTGGGGTTTTCCCATCCGCAACATTCGGCCTTCGCTCCAAGCCTGGAGAATCCATGTTGCGCTTTGTGTGCTGCTGCTGGTGGTGGTACTGCTGCTGCTGCTGAGGTTTCGGCGACGGTGCGTTGTTTTGAATGTTGACCTGTTTTAGATTTCGGTGAGCCATACTTAGAGCGATGTAAATCCCTCACAATATGTATCCAGTAAGTATAGCTTTGAATGCGCAGAAATATTTCAGAAACGAAGAAGTCTTGTCTCCTTTCAGTCATCAGCCAGCGAAGTGCGGCTGTAATTCAAAATGGCGATGACTGCGCGCGCACCGTGGACGCGAGGTATTCAACGTGGCTGTGTTTTTCCCCTTGGCCGCTAGGTGGTGTACGAAGACTTTCACAAGATCAGGGATGTCGGGAAGGTTTTGCATGGCACGGTGGCATGCTGATGCTGATGCTGTTGATGCTGATGCTGGTGTCGCACATGTTCAAGGTCAATGGGGTGGCAGGGTAGCCTAGTGGTTAGAGCATTGGACTAATAACTGGAAGGTTGCAAGTTCAAATCCCTGAGCTGACAAGGTACAAATCTGTCGTTCTGCCCCTGAACAGGCAGATAACCCACTGTTCTTAGGCCGTTATTGAACATAAGAATTTGTTCTTAACTGACTTGCCTGGTTAAATAAAGGTTAAAAAAGTAATAGGAAGATTCAGTGTGCTGCCGCTGACACTTTACTATCTAAATGATTGATATTTGTAACAGCAGTATGTTGGTTCCCTTCCCAATTTGTAAGTCGCTCTGGATAAGAGCGTCTGCTAAATGACGTAAATGTAAATGGAACACTATGTCAGTAGGAGTATTACTCCACTTGGCAGTGGTAGATGCCTGTAGGCTCACTATGCTTATAATCATTATAATCATTAAATCATTAATGCCATTTAGGCCTGGGGCAGAGCTCATACTCAGTCCCTCTGTCCCACACATCCTATGGGGGTAAAGTGGAGGGAAGGGGTTCATGGGGTGATAAAAGGGATGGTTGGTCTCTTTGTGCCAGATGTCTGAGACCGGTCATGTGACAACGATGACTGAGACTGGTCATGTGATAACGATGGCATTCACGGACCTTCACACAACTAAATGGCCCTGTAGCCACATTTTTGCCCATTGTGATGACAAAAGACGCCAGGGTCACTGGAAGCCAGACAGACACAGATGCCTGACAGTAAAAATCACCCTATTCCCTATGTATTGTATATTGTGTAAAAACGACAGGTAGCTGATTGTAAAATAAAACCCCTATTCCCCACATAGTTGACCAGTGCCCACATAAACTGGTTATAAGCTGTCATTACTGTTTATGACAGCTGGTATTCTATCCTCATTACAGATGAATGTACCCCTTCTGTCAAGTAAGGTGGGGCCCAGTTGTTCTTGTCTCCTATTGTCTGACTCAGGAACACCATAATTTGACATTGCAAGCCATTCAGCCACTCATACAGTAGGTATGAAGGGCGCCCAGTCATTATTAGAATGTTCCTCGCTCATCTCCATAGTGATCTGTGGGGGGTGACTCCCTCAGAGTAGGATGTACTAAGATGCCCCTGACATTGATCTTAAGTCAGTTTTGTGTTCCCCCTTAATGGTTATTAAGGTGATGGTAAACTGGTCCTAGATCTTTGCCAACGGTCCATTTCTACCTGGACAAGCTCAGTGGCAAAATCATTTATAGGTATCTAGATCTGTGATGGGCTAGTTACGCAGCATCTGGTGTCTCTTTACCAAAGTTGTCAGGCAGATGCCTGATACACCCAATTTATTGTCTGTGTGCTAATGTTTGCATAGCAACGATAGTCTTCCCAGATCCCTGGAAAGGGTCACAGAGAAAAGTTTGGCAGCTAACCTTCACCTGACTGATGTGTGTGTGTGTCACATGAACACACACACACACACACTGCCAGGCTAGTGGCCGGGCGATAGAAAGAGAGGGGAGGAGGGTGATTAGTTTTTGTTGTTAGGGCTCAATCCCCTGTGCTTTCAGGGGCATAAAGGAAGTGCTGCTCTCAGCAGGGTCAGTGGGCTAGGTCTGCAGGGGAGGCCAGTGGCGAAGGGGGAATTATAGCCAGAGATTAACTAGGCAATCCTCTGCCAATCCTATGATATGAACTAGTGTGGCCATGAAAAAACAACAGGGGGAGAGAAAGAGAGACCACCTAAAAGGAAGTGATTCCTACACCTACCACCTACAGAGAGATGAACCTGGAGAAGAGTCCCCTAAGCAAGCTGGTCCTGGGGCTCTGTTCACAAACACAAACACACCCCACAGAGCCCCAGGACAGCAGCACAATTAGACCCAACCAAATCATGAGAAAACAAAAAGATCATTACTTGACACATTAGAAAGAATTAATAAAAAAACAGAGCAAACTAGAATGCTATTTGGCCCTAAACAGAGAGAACACAGTGGCAGAATACCTGACCACCATGACAACCAAACGTAAGGAAAGCTTTGACTATGTACAGACTCAGTGAGCATAGCCTTGCTATTGAGAAAGGCCGCTGTAGGCAGACATGGCTCTCAAGAGAAGACAGGCTATGTGCACACTGCCCACAAAATGAGGTGGAAACTGAGCTGCACTTCCTAACCTCCTGCCCAATGTATGACCATATTAGACACATATTTCCCTCAGATTACACAGATCCACAAAGAATTCAAAAACAAACCCAATTTTGATAAACTCTCATATCTACTGGGTGAAATACTACAGTGTGCCATCACAGCAGCAAGATTTGTGACCTGTCGCCACAAGAAATGGGCAACCAGTGAAGAGCAAACGCCATTGTAAATACAACCCATATTTATGCTTATTTTTTTTCCCTTTTGTACTTTAACCATTTGCACATTGTTACAACACTGTATATATACAGTACATACTATGACATTTGTAATGTCTTTATTTTTTAAAAACTTTTGTGAGTAATATTTACTGTTCATTTTTATTATTTACTTCTTTTTTGTATATTACCTACCTCACTTGCATTGGCAATGTTAACATATGTTTCCCATGCCAATAAAGCCCCTTGAATTGAATTGAGAGGCGGGGGAGTGGGAGATGTGGAGGGAGGGGAGGTATGTAGCGGGAGAGAGCACACTACAGGGTGGGGTTTGGGGGTCAGAGTGAGAGAGGCAGGGGAGTGGGAGATGTGGAGGGAGGGGAGGTATGTAGCGGGAGAGAGCACACTACAGGGTGGGGTTTGGGGGTCAGAGTGAGAGAGGCAGGGGAGAGATGGAGGGAGGGGAGGTGGGAGATGGGTGGGGTTTGGGGGTCAGAGGGAGGGGGGGAGGTATGTAGCGGGAGAGAGCATACTACAGGGTGGGGTTTGGGGGAGAGAGAGAGACAGGAAGAGTAGGAGAGCTGTATGTAGAGTAAAAGAGGGAGATGGGAAGGAAGAGAGGGAGAGCTAAGGATGGAATATGCTGTCTGTACTCTTCCAAGGACTAAGATCTCCCTCTCCTAGCCCAACACTTCGCCCACTATCTTTTCTTCAATCCACCAAATTCACTCCAGACGTCCCCAATTCTCCAAGATAGTGATTCATTCCACCCCTACACTTCCCTCAGGCCCCTCCCCAAATTGTCTTTTTTTATCTCTGTGAATACTGAACCAGTAAGGGCTAAATACTGAAAGTGACTGAGATATCTTGACTTTCACTATCACACTCAAATGTTCCCCATCGGTGTTGGATACAGCCTGTCAGATAGGCTAGCTATAGTTGCATGTTATAAAGGAAACTAAATTACATTTTGATGGATGTTCCTCATCACAGTGTGAAAACCGTGTGCCTGTGTGTCTTCCCAACCTCTCACTCCCTTCTCCTCTCTCCCCCACCCCACCCCTTCCTTTCCTCTCACTTTGTCTCCCCCTCCCTTCATACCCCCATGTCCTCAAAATGCATAACTACTATCTCTGTATGCATTGTGAGAAGCCAAAGTACATATTTTATTTCACCAAACAAAACCCCCAGGCGACAAGTTAGATATGGTACAAAAAGTTTATTCAGTAACAGTTTTGTAAACATTTGAGGTAAATGAACATTTACATCAACATGTTCTTACAAAAGTTCAGACGTAAGGCACTTCTCTTCATAGACAGTGATTTCACAATGGGGTATCTGGTCTGAGCATGTCTAAATCTCCTTCCCTGCCTCACTGGCCAATGAAATCTCACTCCACGCCAGAGATTCCAAAAGTCCAACAAAATGTCAGTTTTCCGATGTGGTGGGGGGGGGGGCTGACACAACAATGGAGTATAACTTTAACCTAGCCAAACACCTCTCCTGTATTTTTTGGACAAAACAATCAACAAAGTAGCAATATTTTTTTTTAAATCTATTTTTTTGTAATTGGTAATCTGGTAATTCTCTCATAAAAATAAATACTTTCTAAAATATTGAGACATCCTCTTTTTGAGATGTCCTTTGTTATTTGATCTTAGAACACCATTCTGTCTTAACTGTCCAGATCATTATCTACATGCTAAAGTGTCAACTTTAAACAACCGAAATGACAAGGTTATAAACAGAAATTATGAGTTAACAGTAACGTAACCTGTTTTCAACAACTCTTAACAGAGTTCTATTGGTGGCCATTTTAGATTTTCTCTCTTTGGTGGACAGTGTTTTTTTTTGGATTACAATGTCACAGCTCGATCCCATCACCTGGTGGCTTTTTTTAACATACTGTATGTGCATGGTATGTAAACGATTTGTGAGGCACTTGGATTCTGTGTGTGTGGCAACGCAACTAACAGCAGACCCGATTCTCTAAGCATTTTAACACATCATACAGCAGAGCACAGCAACAGCCCATTCACAGTCTCGGTCTAAACCCTCTATCCCAAGATATACCCCAATGTAGAGTTTGTGTGTGTGTGTGTGTGTCTGTGTGTGTGTGTGTAGAGAGAGAGAGAGAGAGAGAAAAGAAAGGAAGGAAGGAAGGAAGGAAGGAAGGAAGGAAGGAAGGAAGGAAGGAAGGAAGGAAGGAAGGACGAGTGTGAGGGTAAGGGAGGGGGAGATAGAGAGAGAAATGGGAACAAACAGCCTATCTACATTGTTGAAATGTACTGTAAGAATCACAACTTTCTGTTCTTACTTTAAATAGCAAAATTGAAGTGCCCCCTGTTTCTTGTTGCTTTATGGTAATAACCCCAGGTGGTGGTTGAATGATAACATATGATTTCATCATAACAAGGTCAAAGGTCAAGTCCTTGAGGGAGTCAGTTGTAGTGAGTTGTAGTTTCACAGTAACAGAATATACTGTTGTTCAAAACATAAAGAGGTACAAAATGCAAAAGAGATTTGTCTAAAACATTGTTCAATAGCTATGATTTTTTCCTGAATGTTAGATGACAATAAAATTAATTAATTTGGAGAGAGAAAAAACAGGAAGCTTAAAAGAAATACAACTGCATGTTAAGAGCCATTTTCTGATTTAAAAAACTGGCAGGAGTTTAGGAAAATGATGCGCAAATGCACATTCCTATTGATTTTGCTATTATGACTCAGTAACAAAGAATGAAATGTCATTGCCTTAAATAATACTCCTTATCTATCTATCTTCTAGCAATTCTATTGCCTACTCTCTCTAAGCACTATACTGAAACTTCCCATACTGACTACCAGTGGGGGCCTACAGTCTTAAATCTGCTGAATTTCTTTACGATGAGGACACACACGTCTTTAACACACTGCAAACACAAGCATCAGTATGGGTTCTTTAGAAGTCATAATTCTATATGTATAATATACCCTGTATGTACTATGTAATATACTTACATATATATATTATTTACCCGGATGTAACTGCCTAAATGTTGTTGTAGACATTGAAACAAGACTCTATAATATATCTATTGCGCGCACACACACACAAACACACACACACACACACACACACACACACACACACACACACACACACACACACACACACACACACACACACACACACACACACACACACACACACACACACACACACACACACACACACACACACACACACACACACACACACACACAGAAACGTACAGAAACACACACACACACAGACAGAAACACACACACACAAAGCCTATGAAGCCTAAAGACCAACCTCAGGTTGGGATCGAGGTGGTAACATAGGTTGAAGCTTCACACTAGTATGGCTACACACGACAGTAACCGGTAGGACGTTACCTTATGCACTGGTATTAACCTGGTATTTACTGGTACATTACATATTATCAGAGGGTACTTCATTGTTAACGACCTGGTACCAAAATGTGCCTAGTCGTGCTTGTTTTACAAGTAATTCACAAGGTATTATTGTGTGATTAACATGTCATTTGTAAGTAAATAGCAAGTCATTTTGAATAAAGTGCCACCCAGGTACCCTATCCCCGTCTCTCTCCACTCCACCATACTGTCAGAGCGTCCCTCTCTTCATTCAGCTTAATAGGAAGGGTGAGCATGGAACAGACAGACGGCTAGTTACGAGGCAGACAGACAGACACCAGGACACTAGGAAGAGACAATAGGACATATCGACTTCATCTTAAAGGGTCCATCACAAGAAAAGAAAGAGAAAGGGGGGAGAGAAAAAAATAAACGAAAGCGCAAACCCTCTTCTGATGTCTACCATCAAAGAATAAAGAAAACAGCAGAATTATATTCATCCGAAATGTTGCTAATGTCCCAAACGAGTTAGTCCAATATCTCTAATCCTTTCATGGCATCTGAGCTGCAAACAGTGAATGTGTGTGTTCCCTCTCCACACACGTGTTGGCACCTCATAACGTTGAAGCACTAAGCTATGCCTCACCTCACCGAATGCATCTCCAGATAACGCAACTTCTGTAGAGAGTAATGTCAGGAGCATCTCAACTCCAGAGCCCCCCCCCCCCCCTCCCACATCGCCTCTGTATTTCACACAACATTTGACACCTGAGCCTCAAAGATATATAATGTATAGAACCCAGAGGCGTTGGGGTGCGGTGGTGGATAGGGGTCTGCATGTGTTGGTATGTGATTGTGTGAAGGTGTGTGAGAGTGTGTGTGTGTGTGTGTGTATGTGTTACACGGCAAGGTCGTCGGGCCGGGCTCGGACACTGCTGGTCTTGCTGGCCCTGCTCAGCCTGCGGGCGTCCGCCGCAAAGAAAATGGGTGGCTCGTGCATCTCCACCCGGGTCACCGGGACATCATCAACGTGCGTCAGTGGCAGCGCCACCTCCATTTCCTCTTCTTCCTGCTGCTGGTGCTCCTCACTCCTTCTCGATTCCCCCAGCGGGAGGGTGGAGGAGCGGGAGTCGGGGATAGGAGGGGCAGTGTCCGGTGGAGGGGGTGACTGCTCCTGGTCAGAGGAGGTGGGGGAGGAGGAGGAGGGTGGCGGAGAAAAGGAGGAGGGAAGAGGAGGGTAGGAGGAGGACTTGGCAGCATCCAGGGTCTGCAGTTCCATGGCCATGTTGGCCCAGTTCTGCTCCATGGACTGCTGCTGGCCACTGCCCTCACTGTTGTAGAAGGATGTAGGAGGAGCCTCCAGTAGGAAGTCTTCATGGAAAGGGTCCATTTTGAGTTCCGCCGCCGCTGCCTGCTGCTCGGATAAAGCGTCCGTGGCGTTTGCCTGCTCGTTGGGCAGGTACACCACGTTCACGCCACCGTACGTGGGCAGGCAGTTGAGGGCCGGGTGGGCGATCCCCTCCTGGATCATGTTGGAATCCACCGCCTCGTCTCTGGCCAGGGGGAGCGCCATTCTGTCGGGCGCAAACTCGTTGCTGACCCCCTGCTTTACCTTCTTCCATCCCAGGTGGTATATCTCCAGCAGGTTGAGTAGCAGGGAGACGCAGGCTACCACCAGCATGAAGATGATGAAGATGGTCTTCTCTGTGGGGCGTGAGATGAAGCAGTCAACCGTGTTGGGGCAGGGCCAGCGACCACACTTATACAGGGGGCTGAGCTGGAAGCCATACAGGAAGTACTGACCCAGGATGAAGCCCACTTCGAACAGCGTCTTGAAGATGATGTTGAACACGTACGTGCGCAGGAGAGCCCCCCGGATGCGGATTTTACCGTGCTCGTCTCTGATGGGGGGCTTCTCCTTTTTGCCTCCTCCTCCTCCGTTCCTGTACAGAGGGTCTCTCTCCTCCTGGTGCCGGCTGGCCTTCCGCTGCTCCTCCTCCTTCTCCCGGTGTTTCTCCTCCATGCGGACAATGTGCAGCACGTGTCCCAGGTAGATCAAGGTGGGCGTGGACACGAAGATAATCTGCAGCACCCAGAAGCGGATGTGCGAGATGGGGAAGGCTTCGTCGTAGCACACGTTCTCGCAACCGGGCTGCTGCGTGTTGCAGGTGAAGTCTGACTGCTCGTCTCCCCACACTTCCTCCGCAGCCGCCCCCAGGACCAGGATACGAAAGATGAAGAGGACTGTCAGCCACACCTGGACACAAGGGACATAACGCCACATAAGACGGCATAAGGGGCTATATACCACAGGAATAAAAGGGTAAATCAATCAAATAACTGTATAAATGTATCAATGTATCAATCAGTCACCTTGCCAATCACGGTGGAGTGTTCTTGAGCGTTCTCCAGCAGCCGCCCCAGAAAGCTCCAGTCACCCATGCTTCACACGATTTCTAGCCTGGGGAGAGAGAGCACAGCCTGGGATGAGTAGCAACTGGGTGAGGCCTGGGTGGGGAGAGGCTGGGGGGTAATGGCTGGGGGAGAGAGGAGGGGAGAGGCTGGAGGAGAGAGGTTGGGTGAAGCAGGAGAGAGGTGCAGATAGAGAGGTAGAGGAAAGCTGGAAAGCTGGAGATAGGTGGGAGCAACAGAGAGGGAATAGGGCTGTGTAGGCACCGACTGGGGATGAGAGGGAAGAGAGAGGTGGGGAGAGAACACACACAGAATGAGAGAGCATAGGCCAGGGAGAGGGGGAGCACAGGCACGGGTGAGTAACAACTGAGAGGGTAAGAAAACAGGAAAGGGAGGTGGGGAAATGAGAGAAGGGGACATGAGAGAAGAGGGGAATAAAAACTTTGAATGAAAATGTACAGGTTCAGAAGCCAAAACAAACATTGACCTCTGGTTTGAAGCCAAAAGATTACTGTCATATTATGCTCAAACATTGTATCCATCCTATGCACTTTCTGCTCCCGACATCACTCTGTGAAGTCACACAATCTCTCAGTCAAAGCCAATGCGTTTGGCACTGAAGGAGGCAGCAGGGTTGCATTTAGGAGGCGGCATGATTCTTGTTCTACGTAAAGGATACATATCTGTTCTAATATATTTCTATCTTGAGGTTCTGTAATGTGGCATCCCACTCAGCACAGCCCAGAACAGCTGTGGAGACCACCGAACAACCACCCTCAGACACAGGATGGACGCCATCGAGTCAGTCATACGGGAAAAACAAGCTGCCTTGATCACTTTCCCTCTCGACCGGCCACATACTTCTCTAATAGATTCTCTAATCACAGTACTGGAGCCTGAGGTTAAACGTGCCAGTAAAAAATCCTGAGCACCACCATTGTGCTTCTTACAGGCCTACTAGAATCATTAGCAGCAATTCAAAGGAACGTTTTTCCCAGTGCTGACATTTTACAGTTGTATCAATTTCAAATCAGCTACAATTGAGAATCTAGTGCCCACGGCAACTTTTAAACACATTGCAAAGCAGACGAAAAAAGGACCAGGTATCCAATGACACAAAAAAGCACCCAAAGTAGTGACAGACGGTGGACTTACTAAAATGTTGTTGTATTGTCAGTGATAAATCCATCAACTAGTGGTTCAAAAGAAATACAATACCTGGAAGCAAAAACCAAATCATATCAGTTATGAATTACAATTATAATGTCATTTAAATATGCTCACATTGCCCAAATACCCTAATTAACCATTATTTTGTATGCCTATTGTCCATGTAACTTACGATATAGACACTTCGGAGATGAGTGGAAAACTCTAATCTGTTTAGACTGGCTACAAGCCTACTTACTGGCCACCAATAAAAATGTATCATGTCTTCAAAGTCAAAAACCTACATCATCTTCCCCCAAAATGTCTATTTCTCTGAAATAGGTGACTGGTGTTTCTAATTGGACAGACTACAATAAACCATGAACCCTTTGAATGCCACAGAATTGATAGACATATGTGTTTTGTTTTGAAAGGCAGATTTAATTGAGGAATGTATACAATCCATCCATAGGCCTGTCTGTGTGTTGCTGGGCAAGCGGGTTACAATGGCTGGCCATCTGTGGCAGTCTGAATGAGTACATAACAGCCTGGGAGGAATGCTCGGATCATCAGAACACAGAACTGCTGATGAGGGGAAATATTTGCCCCGGGATCGACTGATATGCATTTACAGTGGGCTTTATATCACCAATGCATATAACAACAACAAAGCAACAGATCCCAGCTGCATTACTCTACCTGTTACACACTCCTGTTTGGACATTAAGTGGTTTTACAAACTTTGAAAACAAGGACCTATTTTCCCCATGTTAAAACACAGGCAGGCTGTTACTGTCAAATCTATGATCACTATGATTACCACAGTATCCCAATCTATCGATTGTATGGTGCATTGTTGCTGAATGTAGCCCATACTAGCTCAACTCAAATCACTGGCCTTCTACAGTTCAATATTCATTTCAATAGATGATTCCATGGTCGTTATTCCTGGCCTAGCCTACTCAATAACGCGCTGGTATCAAAGTGGTGCAATACCCCTCTATAATGACAGTATGTGTCGAGCTGCACAGTATATGTGTTGATCCTTTTGAGGTTTTGATGAAATACCGTCTGTCACCTGTGACAATAGAGAAGCTGCCAGACACGCATTGTGCTCCTTGGCACTGGCTATTGACGGGGATCAGCGGCATTGTGCTCCAGCCGCCGCACCATTTAACTATTTGACCACACTGACCCAAGTTGTTTAAATATATAAACCTTAGGCAGTAGATATCCTAACAGAATACCTATTGATACACTAATTGATTGCAGGCTAAGCCAAGTCAACATCACTCGCATTGGAATTGGTGAGCGTAAAAGTGTCTACTTGGCGTTCCCAAATAAGCGTAAGGACAGGGTGGATGGACAGACTCCCTAAGCCTTGGCCACTTGAAGCAATATCCGGTGGTCACTGAAGCTATCCCTATTTTGAAAGGCTTGGAAAATCCTACAGACCTTCCCAGGTAGAAAGATCCCTCCCCTTCCCTCTCACTCCCCAGCTCTGACAGCTTACCAATCTCCTTTGAAAGCGGCCGGCCAAAAACGTTTTCCCGGAAGCGTCGCGATCTGCGTTCTCTTCTTTTCTCCCGCGGGGTTCGAGGCCAGGCGTGCGCGAGAGAAAGAGAGCGAACAAGAGAGAGAGAGAGAGAGAGAGAGACAGCGCGAGGGTGAGCAAAGCGATGCTAGTCTAAGGGCGCGTGTGGAACCTGGAGATGGGGTCCCGCAAAGCGCAGCGGCTGCGTCCCGTGCCCAGCCATCGCTACTGTCACATTGTGTGACCATCCATGAGTGCACGCGTGGGGGAGGGTGGAGGGTGGGGGTGGCGTCGCCCACCCGTCAATCCCCGTAACCTCCCATCCCACCCTGCCACCCTGCTCTTCTGAAATTCCACACCAGGACTCCAAAATTTTGCATGGCGTCTCCGCGCTCAGGGGGAAAACGATGGCCTTCACTATGTTGGAGAGTAGGCATAAATGAATATAGATGAGTTATAGTACAGGACTGGATGTTCCTCTCCTATATTATCTGTACTATCTGAACATCTTCTTTGTGCACTTTGTATATTTTTTGTAGTACTCTATTTTACATTTGTGCTATCTGAACATAATATATATAATACATCACATCTCATGATTAAGTGCTGGGATGTGCTTTCTCAGGCCCACTAACACAACCACATGATTTACAAACATCTGACCACTCACAATCACCCAAATTGTGAAATGCAGCTTTGCTAAAATGTGTCTTAATGATCCGACCGTATATCAAATATCTAATATTTTTTTTATTTCACGAGTTTTTAAAACACACACATCCTCTGTAGGTCATTGCATAAGTCTTTACTCGTAGTACTCTACTGTGATTCTGCGAATGCCATTGTCAGTGTATTTACAATGTTATCTCTTCATTACCAACATCACAATTCCATAGGAGCAATACAAACTGTCTGTCTGTCTGTCTGTCTGTCTGTCTGTCTGTCTGTCTGTCTGTCTGTCTGTCTGTCTGTCTGTCTGTCTGTCTGTCTGTCTGTCTGTCTGTCTGTCTGTCTGTCTGTCTGTCTGTCTGTCTGTCTGTCTGTCTGTCTGTCTGTCTGTCTGTCTGTCTGTCTGTCTGTCTGTCTGTCTGTCTGTCTGTCTGTCTGTCTGTCTGTCTGTCTGTCTGTCTGTCTGTCTGTCTGTCTGTTGGCCTGTCTTCGCCTATGAGGGGTCAGTGGCCATGTGTGAATATTGGCCACTAGATGGCGGAGTGACTCCAGTGACTGAGTAGGGAAGGAGATCTTCTGTGCATGTCTGGAGTGGACTACACAGTGTTCACACATATTTATGATTCGGTGTGTTTGTGTGTGTACTGTAGGCTAATTATGTTTTGCACGTCTGTGTGTGCATATGTACGCGATGTCTATAGCTCCCCCGTCCTCACACCGCCTTGCTGCAGGTGGACCCAGACGAAGAGGACGACAACAACTTCTCATTCTTCTTGTTCTGCTGCAGAGTCTTGTCTTTGGAAGAGGTTGAGGAACAGTTTGCACCCTTCCCTTTCTGTTTCCCCCCTCTGCGCCGTGATGACGGGCACCGAGCGATAGCCTTGGCGACCAGGTAGGCCAGTTCGGCCATGTTGAGAGCCATACAGACGCAGGAAGAGGCGGCCATGAAAACGGTGAAGACAGTTTTTCTGTGGGGCGGGAGACAAAGCAGTCCACCACATTGGGACAGGGCCACTGGTCACACTGGACCAGCCTGGGCATCTGGAAGCCGTCGTACAACACGTACAGAGCATACCTGGAGAACGAAGGGGAAGACAAAGGCTTAGAACTACAGATGTAGCATCTTTATTTCAGCCAGTTTGCAACAGCGGGTAAATAATCCTACAGCAACAGGACGTGTGAATTATTTTGTTGATTATAATGAATGGATATTTTTGTAGGGGTTGATATATTTTTCGTAAAGGGAAAATCATGTCTGACATTTCAAAGTGGAAATTACAAACTTCAGAAGCCTTTTTAACCTCAAATACAATACAAGATTGACATTTCCTGCATTGCGAGAACATTCTCCTGCAACAGGGTGATCAAATTAAGATCTTACACTTGTACATGGTGATGTCATGAATCTTGAGGAAGTGTATCTACATCTTATTCTTAAGCGTTTGTATGTAATGGAGGTGGTTCATTGAGCTACACTCAAGTAACTTGTCTGCCTGAAATAAAGACTTGTTAGGCTTTGCTCAGTGAGCTAACACAGTACGTACATGAAGCCTCCCTCGAACAGCAGGCGGAAGACCAGACTACAGGCGTAGGTCCACCACAACGGCCCGGCGATTGGCAGCCTCCGCCTCCTCAGACTCTCTAGCTCAGCCTCCTGGGCCGCCTGGGCCTTGTCGCTGCGGCAACGCCCCCCGGCTGAACCCTGCTGCAGGACCTGGCGTTTGTCGCCGTGATTACGGTAGGCCACGTACATGGCGACGAGGAGAGCGGGCGTGGAGACGAAGACAAGCTGCAGACACCAGAGCCTGATGTGGGACACGGGGAAGAAGTGGTCGTAGCAGACGTTCTCGCAGCCCGGCTGCAGGGTGTTGCAGACAAAGTCACTCTGTTCGTCCCCCCAGACGCTTTCGGCCGCCAGGACCAGTACGGTGACACGGAAGATGAAGAGGACAGACAGCCACACCTTCCCCAGGCTGGTGGAGTGGCGGTTCACACCAGCCAGCTGGGCATACAGGGTCCCCCAGGTCATCTCTCCTGCTCCTCTGGCCCAGAACACACACCTCTACCCTGGGTAGAGACCAGAGAAGAGAGAGGAAGGAGGAGATAAGAAAATATTAGGTACAGGGTCCCCAAGCTCATCGTTCCTCTGCTGCCCAGGAACAATCCACTCTACTCTAGGGAGAGAGGAGAGGAGAAGGGGGGTGAAAGTTGAGGTTAAAAAAATAAATAGAGAGGGAGGAGAATAAGAATGAGATGAGAGGAGGAAGTATAGAGATGAGAGGAGGAAGTATAGAGATGAGAGGAGAGAGAGACAGAGAAAGAGAACTGAATACAGTTGCTTGGCTAGACCAGTGCCAATGTTATAATGAACTATTGATCCAACCAACATTTCTAATGTGTAGTACTGTGTAGTAAAGGTTCCAAATCAAACACATTAGGGTTCCATGTAGAACCGTGGAAAGGGTTCTTCATGGAACCAAAAAGGGTTCTTCCTGGAACCAAAAAAGGTTCTACCTAGTACCAAAAGGGTTTCTACAAAGGTTTCTCCTATAGGGACAGTCAAAGCACTACGTTTTAATAACTGCACTATAACTGCACGTTACATTCACCTCTCGAAGACACACAATATTCACATCAATGGGGTTTACATGCTATAGTAATAAAATATCAATAAGTTGATGTGTTGTTTTTTAAATGTTTTTAAAGTGACTTTGAGATTCAATGTGTTATGAAAAGCCTTATATAAAATACATCTATTATTATTATGATAGGTCAATTCAAGACATTGTGCATGAAATTATTCTTTTCAACCCCATAATACTTTCATCATGTGATGACAAAAATACATTTTACACAACACGTCTCCAAAGTTTTTGAAATGTTCCATCTATTGAAATAAACAGAGAAAAAGAAGTGATCTGACAGAGAACAGAACAACACATCAGCCTGTCTTCCTCACCTTTTCTCTCCTGAGTGTCAGGGAGGCTCCATGTATCCCTACGTCTTCTGCTTGGTTCACTCTGCCACAGTCAGATCCATCCGAGCTCCAGGGAGAGGCCGTGTAGGGTGAGACGCTGACTACAACTCATGTGCTCTGAGCTCTCAGAGACGCACCTGAACTTGTGGATTCACCTACGTGACGTCAGTTTCGGGGCGGAGCTGAAATCTGGAGCGACAACAAGTGCAGTTTGAGCGAGTCTTGAGCGGATGTTCCTCTGTGTAAGAAACACACCAGCTATAGATGTTGTGCTGATCTGCATCTTTCTCTGCTTCACTCAAATATATTTATTTATGTGTGTGTGTGTGTGTGTGTGTGTGTGTGTGTGTGTGTGTGTGTGTGTGTGTGTGTGTGTGTGTGTGTGTGTGTGTGTGTGTGTGTGTGTGTGTGTGTGTGTGTGTGTGTGTGTGTGTGTGTGTGTATATACTGACCGAGGAGGAGTTCATTCAGTCAGTTTATCAAAAGAGGTTTTGTTTTGCTTTCTTGTGGTTCTAACCAAACAGCGAATCCCACATTGGGTGATTATACTATTTTGGGTGTGTGTGTCATGTTTTGTCATTTATTATCATGTCTTGTCCCTGTGCTTCCCATTCTATTCGTTTCCCTCTGCTGGTCTTATTAGGTTCTTTCCCTCTTTCTAGCCCTCTCTCTCCCCCTCCCTCTCTCACTCTCTCGCTCTCTCTTCTCTCTATCGTTCCGTTCCTGCTCCCAGCTGTTCCTATTCCCCTAATCATCATTTAGTCTTCCCACACCTGTTCCCGATCCTTTTCCCTGATTAGAGTCCCTATTTCTCTCCTTGTTTCCCGTACCTGCCCTGTCGGATCCTCATTTATAATTCACCGTGCTGTGTCTATGTTTTGCCCTGTCGTGTCGTGTTTCCCTCAGATGCTGCGTGGTGAGCAGGTGTCTGAGTCTGCTAGGTTCAAGTGCCTTCCCGAGGCAACCTGCAGTTCTCGATCAAGTCTCCAGTCTGTTCTCGTCTTTACGTGTAGTATTATGCTTTTTGTTTTGTAAAGTTTATTCTGGATTAAATACTCTGTTTTCGCCAAGTCGCTTTTGGGTCCTCATTCACCAGCATGACAGAAGGATCCGAACGAGGAATGGACCCAGCGACTACAGACGCTCGTAACACTGCCGTCGAGATCCAAGGAGCCATGCTCGGCAGACACGAGCAGGAATTGTCTGCTGCTCGCCATGCCGTGGAGAGCCTGGCCGCTCAGGTTTCCGACCTCTCTGGACAGTTCCAGAGTCTTCGTCTCGTGCCACCTGTTACTTCCTGGCCTGCCGAGCCTCCAGAACCTAGGGTTAATAACCCACCTTGCTACTCCGGGCAGCCCACTGAGTGCCGCTCCTTTCTCACCCAGTGTGAGATTGTGTTCTCTCTCCAACCCAACACATACTCTAGAGAGAGAGCTCGGGTTGCTTACGTCATTTCACTCCTTACTGGCCGGGCCCGAGAGTGGGGCACAGCTATCTGGGAGGCAAGGGCTGATTGTTCTAACAATTACCAGAACTTTAAAGAGGAGATGATTCGGGTTTTTGACCGTTCAGTTTTTGGTGGGGAGGCTTCTAGGGTCCTGGCTTCCCTATGCCAAGGTGATCGATCCATAACGGATTACTCTATAGAGTTTCGTACTCTTGCTGCCTCTAGTGACTGGAACGAGCCGGCGCTGCTCGCTCGTTTTCTGGAGGGACTCCACACAGTGGTCAAAGATGAGATTCTCTCTCGGGAGGTTCCTTCCAGTGTGGACTCTTTGATTGCTCTCGCCATCCGCATAGAACGACGGGTAGATCTTCGTCACCAGGCTCGTGGAAGAGAGCTCGCATCAACGGTGTTTCCCTGCTCCGCATCGCAACCATCTCCCTCCTCTGGCTCTGAGACTGAGCCCATGCAGCTGGGAGGGATTCGCATCTCGACTAAGGAGAGGGAACGGAGGATCACCAACCGCCTGTGCCTCTATTGCGGATTTGATGGACATTTTGTTAATTCATGTCCAGTAAGAGGCCAGAGCCCATCAGTAAGCGGAGGGCTACTGGTGAGCGCTACTACTCAGGTCTCTTCATCTAGATCTTGTACTACTATGTCGGTCCATCTACGCTGGACCGGTTCGGGTGCTACATGCAGTGCCTTGATTGACTCTGGGGCTGAGGGTTGTTTCATGGACGAAGCATGGGTTCGGAAACATAACATTCCTTTCAGACAGTTAGACAAGCCTACGCCCATGTTTGCCTTAGATGGTAGTCATCTTCCCAGTATCAGATTTGAGACACTACCTTTAACTCTCACAGTATCTGGTAACCACAGTGAGACTATTTCTTTTTGATTTTTCGTTCACCTTTCACACCTGTTGTTTTGGGTCATCCCTGGCTAGTATGTCATAATCCTTCTATTAATTGGTCTTGTAATTCTATCCTATCCTGGAACGTATCTTGTCATGTGAAGTGCTTAATGTCTGCCATCCCTCCCATTTCTTCTGTCCCCACTTCTCAGGAGGAACCTGGCGATTTGACAGGAGTGCCGGAGGAATATCATGATCTGCGCACGGTCTTCAGTCGGTCCCGAGCCAACTCCCTTCCTCCTCACCGGTCGTATGATTGTAGTATTGATCTCCTTCCGGGGACCACTCCTCCTCGGGGTAGACTATACTCTCTGTCGGCTCCCGAACGTAAGGCTCTCGAGGATTATTTATCTGTGTCTCTTGACGCCGGTACCATAGTGCCTTCTTCCTCTCCGGCCGGGCGGGGTTCTTTTTGTTAAGAAGAAGGACGGTACTCTGCGCCCCTGCGTGGATTATCGAGGCTGAATGACATAACGGTTAAGAATCGTTATCCGCTTCCCCTTATGTCATCAGCCTTCGAGATTCTGCAGGGAGCCAGGTGCTTTACTAAGTTGGACCTTCGTAACGCTTACCATCTCGTGCGCATCAGAGAGGGGGACGAGTGGAAAACGGCGTTTAACACTCCGTTAGGGCATTTTGAGTACCGGGTTCTGCCGTTTGGTCTCGCCAATGCGCCAGCTGTTTTTCAGGCATTAGTTAATGATGTTCTGAGAGACATGCTGAACATCTTTGTTTTTGTCTATCTTGACGATATCCTGATTTTTTCACCGTCACTCGAGATTCATGTTCAGCACGTTCGACGTGTCCTACAGCGCCTTTTAGAGAATTGTCTCTACGTTAAGGCTGAGAAGTGTTCTTTTCATGTCTCCTCCGTTACTTTTCTCGGTTCCGTTATTTCCGCTGAAGGCATTCAGATGGATTCCGCTAAGGTCCAAGCTGTCAGTGATTGGCCCGTTCCAAGGTCACGTGTCGAGTTGCAGCGCTTTTTAGGTTTCGCTAATTTCTATCGGCGTTTCATTCGTAATTTCGGTCAAGTTGCTGCCCCTCTCACAGCTCTTACTTCTGTCAAGACGTGTTTTAAGTGGTCCGGTTCCGCCCAGGGAGCTTTTGATCTTCTAAAAGAACGTTTTACGTCCGCTCCTATCCTCGTTACTCCTGACGTCACTAGACAATTCATTGTCGAGGTTGACGCTTCAGAGGTAGGCGTGGGAGCCATTCTATCCCAGCGCTTCCAGTCTGACGATAAGGTTCATCCTTGCGCTTATTTTTCTCATCGCCTGTCGCCATCTGAGCGCAACTATGATGTGGGTAACCGTGAACTGCTCGCCATCCGCTTAGCCCTAGGCGAATGGCGACAGTGGTTGGAGGGGGCGACCGTTCCTTTTGTCGTTTGGACAGACCATAAGAACCTTGAGTACATCCGTTCTGCCAAACGACTTAATGCCCGTCAAGCTCGTTGGGCGTTGTTTTTCGCTCGTTTCGAGTTTGTGATTTCTTACCGTCCGGGTAGCAAGAACACCAAGCCTGATGCCTTATCCCGTCTGTTTAGTTCTTCTGTGGCTTCTACTGATCCCGAGGGGATTCTTCCTTATGGGCGTGTTGTCGGGTTGACAGTCTGGGGAATTGAAAGACAGGTTAAGCAAGCACTCACGCACACTGCGTCGCCGCGCTTGTCCTAGTAACCTCCTTTTCGTTCCTGTTTCCACTCGTCTGGCTGTTCTTCAGTGGGCTCACTCTGCCAAGTTAGCTGGTCATCCCGGTGTTCGAGGCACTCTTGCGTCTATTCGCCAGCGATTTTGGTGGCCGACTCAGGAGCGTGACACGCGCCGTTTCGTGGCTGCTTGTTCGGACTGCGCGCAGACTAAGTCGGGTAACTCTCCTCCTGCCGGTCGTCTCAGACCGCTCCCCATTCCTTCTCGACCATGGTCTCACATCGCCCTAGACTTCATTACCGGTCTGCCTTTGTCTGCGGGGAAGACTGTGATTCTTACGGTTGTCGATAGGTTCTCTAAGGCGGCACATTTCATTCCCCTCGCTAAACTTCCTTCCGCTAAGGAGACGGCACAAATCATTATCGAGAATGTGTTCAGAATTCATGGCCTCCCGTTAGACGCCGTTTCAGACAGAGGCCCGCAATTCACGTCACAATTTTGGAGGGAGTTCTGTCGTTTGATTGGTGCGTCCGTCAGTCTCTCTTCCGGGTTTCATCCCCAGTCTAACGGTCAAGCAGAGAGGGCCAATCAGACGATTGGTCGCATACTACGCAGCCTTTCTTTCAGAAACCCTGCGTCTTGGGCAGAACAGCTCCCCTGGGCAGAATACGCTCACAACTCGCTTCCTTCGTCTGCTACCGGGTTATCTCCGTTTCAGAGTAGTCTGGGTTACCAGCCTCCTCTATTCTCTTCCCAGCTTGCCGAGTCCAGCGTTCCCTCCGCTCAAGCGTTTGTCCAACGTTGTGAGCGCACCTGGAGGAGGGTGAGGTCTGCACTTTGCCGCTACAGGGCACAGACTGTGAGAGCCGCCAATAAACGCAGGATTAAGAGTCCTAGGTATTGTTGCGGCCAGAGAGTGTGGCTTTCCACTCGCAACCTTCCTCTTACGACAGCTTCTCGTAAGTTGACTCCGCGGTTCATTGGTCCGTTCCGTGTCTCCCAGGTCGTCAATCCTGTCGCTGTGCGACTGCTTCTTCCGCGACATCTTCGTCGCGTCCATCCTGTCTTCCATGTCTCCTGTGTTAAGCCCTTTCTTCGCACCCCCGTTCGTCTTCCCTCCCCCCCTCCCGTCCTTGTCGAGAGCGCACCTATTTACAAGGTACATAAGATCATGGACATGCGTTCTCGGGGAAGGGTTCACCAATACTTAGTGGATTGGGAGGGTTACGGTCCTGAGGAGAGGAGTTGGGTTCCGTCTCGGGACGTGCTGGACCGTTCACTCATTGATGATTTCCTCCGTTGCCGCCAGGATTCCTCCTCGAGTGCGCCAGGAGGCGCTCGGTGAGTGGGGGGGTACTGTCATGTTTTGTCATTTATTATCATGTCTTGTCCCTGTGCTTCCCATTCTATTCGTTTCCCTCTGCTGGTCTTATTAGGTTCTTTCCCTCTTTCTAGCCCTCTCTCTCCCCCTCCCTCTCTCACTCTCTCGCTCTCTCTTCTCTCTATCGTTCCGTTCCTGCTCCCAGCTGTTCCTATTCCCCTAATCATCATTTAGTCTTCCCACACCTGTTCCCGATCCTTTTCCCTGATTAGAGTCCCTATTTCTCTCCTTGTTTCCCGTACCTGCCCTGTCGGATCCTCATTTATAATTCACCGTGCTGTGTCTATGTTTTGCCCTGTCGTGTCGTGTTTCCCTCAGATGCTGCGTGGTGAGCAGGTGTCTGAGTCTGCTAGGTTCAAGTGCCTTCCCGAGGCAACCTGCAGTTCTCGATCAAGTCTCCAGTCTGTTCTCGTCTTTACGTGTAGTATTATGCTTTTTGTTTTGTAAAGTTTATTCTGGATTAAATACTCTGTTTTCGCCAAGTCGCTTTTGGGTCCTCATTCACCAGCATGACAGTGTGGATACACAAACCAGGTCTTGATGTCTCAAGATGTTCCCTGAGGTCAAAATGTTGACCTCAGGGAATGTTTTACACACTATGAATTTTTAGCTAAATCTAGACTTAAACACTCTACAAAACACATTGAACCCTACCCCAACTCAACCCCATCCCACCCCCATCCAGGTGCTTGCAAGATCCAGTTTGTTCATGCACCTTGGTTGAACTGCATTGTAGCAGTATACAGGATTCCACCCCAAACACTCCTCTTCTGTCTGAATGGCTCAGTGGACGAGGTGAAACACTTTCCTTTCTATTCATCTCTCTGTTCCCTACACTGTTCTTCCCTCCCTTCATCCCTCACTACCAAACTGCTCCCACCAGATTGGGTTTCCCTAATCACCCCCATCCTGCCCCACCAGGATAATGGCAGGGCACAGTGAGGACACACACACACACACACACGATTGTCTCCTATTTCTTGGGGATTGGGGGCGGATGCCCAATGGTAGATTGGGTGTGGACAGAGCAGAGGAGCTGAAGGGTGGGCACTGGTCACAAACTCTGGTGAGGGCAGAGGAAGGAGGGGGTACAGGGCTCGATAGGGCTGAGGTGGGGTGGGTAGTGAGTACAGGCATGGCTTTGTGTGGCTCCTTTTGGTGACAACAACAGTTCTGTTTACCAACGAGGTGAATTGACACAGGGGTCTGGTGCTGCATGACAAGAGACACAACCAGAGTGATGATAACTGGTCATGTCCTCCTCAGCCAGATGTGATTTGCTCATCTGAGAAAGTTTGTATAGTATTTAGACTGTGTGTTCCGTTTTGAGACAGTGAGTGTGTATTGTAGTGAGACTGTGAGTGTGTATCGTATTGAGACTGTGAGTGTGTACCGTATTGAGACTGTGAGTGTGTATTGCAGTGAGACTGTGAGTGTGTACCGTATTGGGTCTGTGAGTGTGTACCGTATTGAGACAGTGAGTGTGTATTGTAGTGAGACTGTGAGTGTGTATCGTATTGAGACTGTGAGTGTGTACCGTATTGAGACTGTGAGTGTGTATTGTAGTGAGACTGTGAGTGTGTACCGTATTGAGACTGTGAGTGTGTACCGTATTGAGACTGTGAGTGTGTACCGTATTGAGACTGTGAGTGTGTATCGTATTGAGACTGTGAGTGTGTACCTTATTGAGACTGTGAGTGTGTACCGTATTGAGACTGTGAGTGTGTACCGTATTGAGACTGTGAGTGTGTATCGTATTGAGACTGTGAGCGTGTAGTGTAGTGAGACTGTGAGTGTGTATCGTATTGAGACTGTGAGCGTGTAGTGTAGTGAGACTGTGAGTGTGTACCGTATTGAGACTGTGAGTGTGTACCGTATTGAGACTGTGAGTGTGTATCGTATTGAGACTGTGAGCGTGTAGTGTAGTGAGACTGTGAGTGTGTACCGTATTGAGACTGTGAGTGTGTATTGTATTGAGAGGCAGTGTGGGAGAAAGGGAGGTTGTGTGGTCATGTGTGTCTCTGCACATGTAACAAGGGCTGCATAACTGTCTGATTTTGGAACTTCGTCAGATCAGTTAGATCCAATCTGAACTTTCACCCTGTGTAGATCACAATCTATATTTCTATGGCATGTTTTTGTGTAACAGGAAGATTAATGTGCATATTCATTTTTTTACACTTCTACACACTTGGCACGGGTCCCAGTCAGATCTCATTAAAGATCAACCTCCAGCCATGTGTAGGTACATAGACACACATGTTGGAGTGTAGGACGCGTCACCTCAGCACGATTCTCTGCTTCATTTATCCCATTTATATGATGGCTCCAAATCTGGTTTACCCTATTGGAAGATTGGAAAGACATTTTCACAAAAAATCATAACACCAATTCCAGTGTCTAGCATTTGTATATTCACTTCCTGTTGAACGCAGAACAAGGGAGAGCTTGGTTTGTTTTTTTGGAAAGTTTTGAAAGTCTATTGAAAAGTTTCTTGGAAGCTAGTTACTTTCTGAGTTCAGAGTCTGCGACGCGGCTGGCATCCGTTGCTTGGACCGCTGCTATCTGTCCAGTGATCCTGCCGACCCAGGGTCTGAGGAGCTGCTTGGCGTAGCAGCCAGCTTATCAAAATAGCTGGGTTTTCTGAGAGCATGAACACAGCACGTGACGCTGTTAGCCAATGTAGCTGGGACCGCGGCTTGTGGCTGTCTAGATCTCTGCTGTTTGTTGTTTTCAATCGTCCGTGTGACCTGCCCTGTCTGGAACTGCGAGAAGTTGCAGCGTAACCTGTGTTGCTACCATGACAAAAACCAAAGCGGGCAGGAGGACAGTGGTGTCTTTCTATCACAGTGGAAGGATCTTTTAACAACGGAAAATAGTTCTACAAGCAGTTGTCACAACAACAAGAAAATAGCTTCAAGTATTTTGTCCAAGTACTGGTGGAGTCAACTAATAAAAGAATGGACGACCTGACCAGAGAGGTCCAGGACCTGAAGAACAATTGGCAGTTCTCCCAGGGTCTCAGCTCGATGACTTTAAACATGAGAATGGAAACATGACTGCATTCTGTAAGTCATTGAGAGAGGACATTAGTTCTGTATGTGAATCCATGACAACATTGACGGAAAAATCAGATTATCTCGAGGGACATTCAAGGCAGAACAATATGGCTGTGGACGGAATTGCAGAATCTCCACATGAGACCTGGACGGAGTCTGAGGACAAAGTAAGGGAAATGATCTCGGAGAAACTGAAGATGGACCACAGGAAGATTGAGGTGGAGCACACTCACAAATCTGCAAAACCCACCACCGGCCCAGGTGACAGGCCCAGGCTGATAGTGGTCAAGATCCTGAGATTCAAGGACAAGATAGCTGTTCTGGAAAGAGCCAGGAACTTCAGAGGAATGTACATCTTCCTCAACTAGAACTATCCGGAAGCTGTGCACCAGAAGAGGAAAGAACTTGTCCCAGCCATAAAAGCTGCCAGAGCGCGTGGGGACATTGCTTACATCTGCTATGACAGGCTCCTTGTCCACCCTCTCTCCCAAAAGCCTGGAAGGGATGAGAGAGCCAAGCCTTTGGGTTCATAGCTTTCAACCCCGCAGCACACACACGCACGCACGCACGCACGCACGCACACACACACACACACACACACACACACACACAACTGGTTAATGGACTGCTGAATGTATATATTTGTCTCTTGCTTTGTTTGCTCTTTTCCATATTATGTCTATCTCCAATAAGCTACCCATGAAAGGGCTCAAAATAGCCCATATTAATATATGTAGCCTTAGAAATAAGGTTAATGAAATCAATAACTTGCTAACATCCGATAACATTCTTATATTAGCCATTTCTGTAACTCACTTATGTAATTAATTTGATGATACAGCAGTAGCAATACAAGGACATAACATCTAAGAAGAGACAGGGATGCTTATGGGGGAGGTGTTGCTGTATATATTCAGAGCCATATCGCTGTAATGCTTAGAGAATATCTTATGCAAGTGTTATTGAAGTGTTGTGGTTGCAGGTTCACTTTGCACATCTAAAGCCTTTTATTTTGCAGTGTTGTTGTAGGCCACCAAGTGGGTATCAAAATAATAACCCACCAACAGTGGGTATCAAAATAATATGTGTGAAATGCTTGATAGTGTATGTGATGTAAACAGAGAGGTGTACTTTCTTGGGGACCTGAATAATTGACTAGTTTTCATCAAGCTGTCCGCTCAAGAGGAAGCTTTTCACTGTAACCAGTGCCTGTAAACTGGTTCAGGATTTTTACTAATAATGTAGAACTTTTATCAAAGCTGTATCCATACACATTGGATACAGTGATCATAATATAGTGGCTATATCCAGGAAAGCCAAAGTTCCAAAAGCAGGGCCTAAAATAGTGTATAAGATCATACAAAATATTTTGCTGTGACTCTAATGTGGATGATATAAAAAATACATCTTGGTCTGATGTGATTAATGAGGAGCATCCAGACGCTGCACTTGATGAATTAATGAAACAGCTTCTTCCAATTATTGTTAAATATTCGCTTGTTAAGAAACTGACTGTTAGAAACATTAAGGCTCCATGGATTGATGAGGAATTGAAAAACCATATGGTTGAAAGAGATGGGGCAAAAGGAGTGTCTAATAAGTCTGGCTGCACATCTGACTGGTTGACTTACTGCAAATTGAGAAATTATGTGACTAAACTGAAAAAGAATAAGAATAAGAAATTGTATTATGAATGATATAAAGAATAATGGAGAAAAATAACTTTGGAGTACTTTAAATGAAATGATTGGCAGAAAGACAAATTCAACTCCATCTTTCATTGAATCAGATGGTTTATTCATCACAAAACCATTTGATGTTGCCAATTATTTTAATGATTACTTAATTGGCAAAGTGGGCAAACTGAGGCAGGAAATGCCAACAACGAACAGTGAGCCATCGTACTCAAGCAGAAAAAAAATAATAATGAAAGAAAAGTTTTTAAAAAAGTTTTAAGTTTTAATTTTGTCAATAATGACAAACTTCATGGCATTGACAACTTAGATGGAAAGCTACTGAGGATGGTAGCTGACTCTATAGCCACTTCTATCTGTCATATCTTTAACCTGAGACGAGAGGAAAGTCTTTGTCCTGGAGGGAAGCCAAAGTCATTCTGCTACCCAAGAGTGGTAAAGCGGCCTTTACTGGTTGTAACAGCAGACATATCAGCTTACTGCCAGTTAGCAAACTGTTAAAATACAATCCTATTTCTCCGTAAACAAATTAACAACAGACTTTCAGCGTGCTTATAGAGAAGGGCAATCAACATGTACTGCACTGACACAAATTCCTGTTAACTGGTGTGAAAGAAATTGATAATAATAAGATTGTGGGCGCTGTACTGTTAGATTTCAGAGCAGCCTTAGACATGATTGACCCTAACCTGTTGTTGAGAATGGCTTTTCAACATCTGCCATATTGTGGATTCAGAGCTATCTATCTAATAGAACTCAGAGGGTTTTCTTTAATGGAAGATTCTCTCATTTAAAACATGCAAAGTGTGGTGTACCGCAGGGCAGCTCTCTAGGCCCTCTACTCTTTTCTATGTTTACCAATAACTTGCCACTGGCATTAAACAAAGCATGTGTGTCCATGTATTCTGATGATTCAACCATATACAAATCAACAACCACAGCTAATGAAGTCACTGAAACCTCAACAAAGTTGCAGTCTGTTTTGGAATGGGTAGCCAGTAATAAACTGGTCCTGAACATCTCTAAAACTAAGAGCATTGTATTTGGTACACATCATTCTAGACCTCAGCTGAATCTGGTAATGAATAGTGTGGCTGTTGAACAAGTTACTTGGCATTACCTTAGATTGTAAACTGTCATGGTCAAAACATACAGATTCAATGGTTGTCAAGATGGGGAGAGGCCTGTCCGTAATCAAAAATATGCTCTGCTTTTATGACATCGCACTGCAAAAAGCAAGTCCTGCAGGCTCTAATTTGGTGTTATCTTTACTATTGTCTGGTCTTGTGGTTGAGTGAAAAGACCTAGATAAGGAAAGACCTAGATAAGCTGCAGCTGGCCCAGAACAGACCGGCATGTCTTGCTCTTGATTTTAATCAGAGGGCTAATATACAGTTGAAGTCGGATGTTTACATACACCTTAGCCAAATACATTTAAACTCAGTTTTTCACAATTGTTGACATTTAATCCTAGTAAGAAATCCCTGTCTTAGGTCAGTTAGGATCACCACTTTATTTTAAGAATATGAAATGTCAGAATAATAGTAGAGAGAATGATTTTATCAGCTTTGATTTCTTTCATCACATTCCCATTGGGTCAGAAGTTTACATACACTCAATTAGTATTTGGTAGCATTGCCTTTAAATTGTTTAACTTGGGTCAAACATTCCAGGTAGCCTTCCACAAGTTTCCCACAATAAGTTGGGTGAATTTTGGCCCATTCCTCCTGACAGAGCTGGTGTAACTGAGTCAGGTTTGTAGGCCTCCCTGCTCGCACACGCTTTTTCAGTTCTGCCCACAAATTCTCTATAGGATTGAGGTTAGGGATTTGCGATGGCCACTCCAATACCTTGACTTTGTTGTCCTGAAGTATGCTTGGGTCATTGTCCATTTGGAAGACCCATTTGCGACCAAGCTTTAACTTCCTGACAGATGTCTTGAGATGTTGCTTCAATGTATCCACATATTTTTCTTTCCTCATGATGCTATCTATTTTGTGAAGAGCACCAGTCCCTCCTGCAGCAAAGCACCCCACAACATGATGCTGCCATCCCCGTGCTTCACGGTTGGGATGGTGTTCTTTGGCTTGCAAGCCCCCCCCCCCTTTTCATCCAAACATTACGATGGTCATTAATGGCCAAACAGTTCTATTTTTGTTTCATCAGTCCAGAGGACATTTCTCCAAAAAGTACAATCTTTGTCCCCATGTGCAGTTGCAAACCTAGCTTTTTTTATGGCGGTTTTGGAGCAGTGGCTTCTTCCTCAGTACCCTTTCAGCTTATCTCGATATAGGACTTGTTTTACTGTGGATATAGATACTTTCGTACCTGTTTCCTCCAGCATCTTCACAAGGTCCTTTTCTGTTGTTCTGGGATTGATTTGCACTTTTCGCACCGACGTACATACATCTACAGGAGACAGAACGCTCATTATAACCAAATGTCTCCTCTTTTTTTTTTAAATGTACCTTTATTTTACTAGGCAAGTCAGTTAAGAACAAATTCTTATTTTCAATGACTGCCTAGGAACAGTGGGATAACTGCCTGTTCAGGAGCAGAACGACAGATTTGTACCTTGTCAGCTGGGGGATTTGAACTTGCAACCTTCCGGTTACTAGTCCAACGCTCTAACCACTAGTCTACCCTGCTGCTCTTTGTCATATCACTCTCATCTCTGCCCCCACTAAGCTGACGACGGCAGATGATGACAGTCATGATGACAGTCATATGTCCATTACATTAGATGTCTTCAGGCAAGCATGCATGCACACACGTCCAGCACCCAGGCAGCACACACTGAAATGACCAAATTTCCTTCAAAATCAGCCTACAGTATACACTTTCACAGAGACTCTGAAGTGTCTACCTCCGCTCTCCATCCCCTCTTTTCACATCAGTCAGTCACCTTGTTACATGATTCAGGTACAGTAGCTACAGTAAATGTCTCTGTTCTCCCTGAGGCAGAATATACGCCAGCAGGGTTACAAGGCCGCATTGTGTCCATCTGAAGAGAGGAGTTTATACATTAGAACTAAACACAGAGGATGCAGGGATTCGGGGGGAAGGGGGGGGGGGGAGATGTGGAGAGAGGAAATTATCCCTTTTTAGAGAGGAGATGGAGGGGGTCATTGATTGTAATCTGGTTTTTGCAAAAATATTGAATTGATATCAGTTTCTCGGGAGGGCTCTAAAACGCACTGTTATGGGAGAGAGAGACAGAGAGAGAGAAACAGAGAGACAGAGAGAGAGAGAGAGAAAAACAGACAGAGAGAGACAAAGAGAGAGAGAGAGAGAGAGGGTGAGACAGAGACACAGAGAAACAGAGAGAGAGAGAGTGAGAGAGAGACAGAGAGAAACAGAGAGAGAGAAACAGAGAGAGAGAGAAACAGACAGACGGACGGACGGACGGACGGACGGACGGACGGACGGACGGACGGACGGACGGACGGACGGACGGACGGACGGACGGACGGACGGACGGACGGACAGACAGACAGACAGACAGACAGACAGACAGACAGACAGACAGACAGAGCGAGAGAAACAGAGAGAGAAACAGAGAGAGAGAAACAGAGAGAGATAAACAGAGACAGACAGAGAGAGAGAGAAACAGAGAGAGAGAGAGAGAGAAACAGAGAGAGAGAAACAGAGAGAGAGAGAAACAGAGAGAGAGAGGGAGCGAGAAACAGAGAGAGAAACAGAGAGAGAGAGACAGAGAGAGAGAAACAGAGAGAGACAGAGAGAGAGAGAGAGAGAGAGAAACACAGAGAGAGAAACAGAGAGAGAGAAACAGAGAGTGAGATAGACAGAGAGAGAGAGAGAAACAGAGACAGACAGAGAGAGGAGAGAGAATGAGAGTTCTTGTTGGATTGTGAGTGTTTGTCTCATTTTGAAGGTAAAGAAAGAAAAAAAGTTATGAAATCTTTTTACGTTGCATGTTGGAATTTACAAGGTTTGAAGTCCTCTACTTTTGGACTAAAGAGCAGAAACCCAGACTTCCTGAAAGAAATTGATGATGTTGATATTGTAGTACTACAGGAAACAAGGTGCAGAGGTGATGTTTCCACTGGCTGTCCACTAGGTTATAGGGAGATAATCATACCATCCACTAAATGAAAAGGAATCTAACAGGGCAGAGACTCAGGGGAAATGCGAATATGGTATAAATCTGAACTAATTCATTCTATCGAATTCATCAAAACAGGAGAATTCTTTACATGGTTAAAAATCAACAAGGAGGCTGTCTTGACAGATAATAACATCTTCCTCTGTGCCACATTACATTCCCCCCCTCAGAGTCACCCTACTTCAATGAAGAGAGTTTCTCCATTCTAGAGAGGAAAATTAGTCACTTTCAGGCCGAATTCAACGTTCTGGTCTGTGGAGACATGAATGCTAGAACAGCAGTAAAATCACAGTGTATCTGAGAAGAGCAGAACCCAACCATGAAGCATCACGGCCCAATAAATGACATGGTACAAAACAGGCCTATAGATGGAGTGCAAACAGTACAGACATCTACCAAAAAGCAATTAGTAGCCAAAAAATACAATCTCTCCTGGACAACTTTTTAGCCTTAACATTTTCCTACAGCAATGAAGGTGTAAATTTGGCTGTTTGGAACATAAACTTTATTTTTGACAAATTAGCCTCCTTGGCTAATTTAAAGAAGCATAAGAGCAAACAGATAATGAAAAATGGTTTGATAATGATTGCAAAAATGATTGCAAAAATCTAAGAAAGTCATTCAGAAATATATCTAATCAAAAACACAAAGAACCAGACAACAAAAATATATACCTTCAATATGGGGAAACACTGAAGCAGTACAAACACACCATAAGAACAAAAAAAGGGACAGCACATTAGAAATCAGATGGATGGAATTGAGGAATCCATAGAATCAAACCACTTCTGGGAGAATTAAACAAACCGCATCGTGAGGAATTGGCTATCCAAAATGGGGATATGTGGAGAAATCACTTTGCAAACCTCTACAGCAATATAACAAAGAGCCCAGAACAAAACGATATGCAAGAAAAATGACAAATCCTTGAATCAGCAGTCAAAGACTATCAGAATCCTGTGGATACCCCAGTTACAGAAGAAGAATTATTGGAAAAACTATGCACTCTCCAACCCAAAAAGGCCTGTGGTGCTGATGGTAATTTTAAATGAAATGATCAAATATACAGACCACAAATTCAAATTGGCTATACTCAAATTCTTCAACATTATCCTCACTGCAGGTATTTCCCCCGATATTTGGAACCAGGGATTGATCACACCAATCTATAATTATGGAGACAAATTTGACCCAAATAATTACAGAGGAATTTGCGTTAACAGCAACTTGGGGAAGATTCTCTGTAGTATTATAAATAGCAGACTACATCCTTTCCTTGATGAACACAACATCCTGAGCAGAAGCCAGATTGGATTTCTAAAAAATTATCGTACAACAGACCACATTTACACCCTCCACACTCTTAATTGATAAACAAGTACACCAAAACAAAGGAAAAATCTACTCCTGTTTTGTAGATTTCAAGAAAGCATTTGATTCAATTTGGCACAAAGGTATTTTTTATAAACTAATACAAAGTGGTTTTGGAGGGAAAACATATGATTTAAAAAAAATCAATGTGCACTAAAAACAAACGTTCGATTAAAATTGGCAACAAGCAAACATACTTCTTCTCTCAGGGACGGGGAGTGAAACAGGGCTGCCCAATAAGTCCAACACTATTTAACATCTACATTAATGAATTGGCAAAAACATTAGAAGAATCGGCAGCACCTGGTATCACCCTACACAACACTGAAATCAAGTGTCTGCTGTACGCAGATGACCTGGTGCTGCTGTCTCCCACTAAAGAGGGGTTACAGCGGCACCTAGATCGTCTTCACAGGTTCTGTCAGACCTGGGCTCTGACCGTTAACCACAGGTTCTGTCAGACCTGGGCTCTGACCGTTAACCACAGGTTCTGTCAGACCTGGGCTCTGACCGTTAACCACAGGTTCTGTCAGACCTGGGCTCTGACCGTTAACCACAGGTTCTGTCAGACCTGGGCACTGACCGTTAACCACAGGTTCTGTCAGACCTGGGCTCTGACCGTTAACCACAGGTTCTGTCAGACCTGGGCTCTGACCGTTAACCACAGGTTCTGTCAGACCTGGGCTCTGACCGTTAACCACAGGTTCTGTCAGACCTGGGCTCTGACCGTTAACCACAGGTTCTGTCAGACCTGGGCTCTGACCGTTAACCTAAAAAAACAAATAGAATGATATTCCAAAAAAGGTCTGGAAATAAGGATGACAAATATCAATTCTATTTGGATACAGTTCTATTAGAACACACCAAAAACGACACATATCTAGGACTAAATATTAGCAACACAGGTAGCTTTCACATGGCTGTGAATGAGCTGAGAGACAAAGCAAGAAGAGCATTCTATGCCATTAAAAGGAACATCAATATCTAAATAGAATCTGGCTACAACATTTTTCAATCAGTTATAGAACCAATTGCTCTATATGGCAGTGAAGTATGGGGTCCAATCTCTAATAATGAATTTACCAAATGGGACAAACATCCAATTGAAATACTGCATGCAGAGTTTTGCAAGACTGTATTGCAAGTGCAAAGAAAAACTCCAAATAACGCATGTAGAGCAGAATTGGGCCAATACCCCCTCCTCATTCGAATAGAAAAAAAGAGCCATAAAATTTGACAACCATCTAAAAACAAGTCTCCCCAAAACATTCCATCACACAGCTCTGCAATGTCAAGAGATGGAACAAGAGAAGAGTCCCCTCAGCCAGCTGGTTCAGAGGTTCAGTTCACCAACCCCATAGAGCCTCGGGACAGCACTCAGAAAATCTGGCCCAACCAAAACAAAAATATATCACCTATTGGAAAGACACCACAAAAAATCAAAGTAAACTTCAATGCTATTTGGCTCTAAACAGACAGTACATGGTGACAGACTATCTGACCACTGTGACTGATAAAAAACTGAAGAAAACATTGACTAGGTACAGACTCAGTGAGCACAGTCTGGCTATAGAGACCGGTCGTCACAGACAAACTTGGCTGCCCAGAGAGGACAGGCTGTGCTCATTCTGCTCCAGGGTAGAGGTAGAGACAGAGCTGCATTTCCTATTACACTGTGACAAATACTCAGACCTAAGAGAATATTTCTTTCCCAAAATTATAACTCAATACAAAGAATTTGAAACTATAAATCATGAAGAAAAAATCTAATATTTATTGGGTGAAAAGCCAAAATGTGCAGTTTTGGCAGCCAAATATGTGTCCTCCTGCCACAATCTGAGGGATAGCCAGTGAAAAGTGCAAAGTAATGTCGATAATATTTCCCATCTCGTTATGTTTTATCTTTCATACCACATCATGTGTCTTCTCAGTCATGTTGACACTGGTCCACTACCATTGCTTTAATGTATTGTTGTTCTCATTAATATTGTTGTAGTTGTTGTTAATGGTAATCCCATGTCCACTACTACTATTATTATTGCTGTTGGTCCCACCATTTATTTCTATATACATATTTTTTATATATAAATATATATTTTCATTGGATTTATATTCTTCGATATGTATACTTTGACAATGTAAGTTATAATGAACTTGCCATGTCAATAAAGTCAATTGAATTGAATTGACAGAGAGACAGAGAGATAAGGGTGGAGAGAGAAAGAGAGAGAGAAACAGAGAGAGAGAGCGACAGAGAGAGAGTGAGAGAGCGAGACAGATAGAGATAAACAGAGAGAGAGAGAGAGGGAGACAGATAGAGATAAACAGAGAGAGAGAGAGAGGGAGACAGATAGAGATAAACAGAGAGAGAGAGAGGGAGACAGATAGAGATAAACAGAGAGAGAGAGGGAGACAGATAGAGATAAACAGAGAGAGAGAGAGACAGATAGAGATAAACAGAGAGAGAGAGACAGAGAGAAAGAGAGAGAAAGAGAGAGAGAGAAAGAGTAAGACCTTCTGTCTGAGGACAAACTAGGTTCACCTAGCCACATAACAATACACACAGGCACAAATGACCTGAGAGCACAGCAGGAAAGGGTGGCCACAGCACTGAAGGGAGTGATTGAAAAAGCTTACTTTCCCCAATGCACAAGTGGTTATCTCCACCCTGCTACCACAAAAAGACTTCCACCCTGCCACAATACGCAAGTATTTCCCGTGACTGTGCCTCAAAACCAAATGTGTTCCTGGCCTACCACTCCACCCTGGACTTCAATAGCCTCTATGACCAGGTCCACCTCTAAAAGGCAGCAGTGCCCACCTTTGCCCGGACTCTAAAGGACATCGCTCTCAAACGTATCCCCAACACTTCACACAGGAGCAACAGATCAATAGACACCCCACCCAGACCAGCGAGACCCCCTCCCAGACCTGCGGGACCCCCCCCTGGACCTACACATAGAGGGCCCACAGCAAGAGGACTTACATCCAGACCACAGCAACCCCAACCACATCCCAACCAATCAACACCCCCCCACATCAACCATGCCCACACCCCATTTAGGCCCCCTTAGATCAGACCTATGCCCCTCCTGCCCACCCCATGCACCCCACCCTCGCAAAGAGGGCCTCAACATGGAAGCCACACATACGCCCAGGTAGCGAGCGGGCAAACAGGCCCAACCCCCACTCTCACACTCGCCCAAGCCAATGGCATGTACCAGATGCCCAGCAGGCTCTGCTCACACCTACTGGCCTGAGGCCAAACCAACAACATTGGACACTTTATGGAACACAAATCCTTCACTATATCATCCTGGAATATCCAAGGCCTGAGGTCATCTGCCTCTGGCCTAAAGAGCAAGAACCCGGACTTCATCAAATAAATCGGTAGTACAGACATTGTCATCCTGCAAGAAATCCTCTGTGTACAATGAACACCAAATAATGCATGCAGAGCAGAATTAGGCCGAATCCCACTAATTATCAAAATCCAGAAAAGAGCCATTAAATTTTACAACCACCTAAAAGGAAATGATTCCCAAACCTTCCATAACAAAGCCATCACCTACAGAGAGATTAACCTGGAGAAGAGTCCTCTAAGCAAGCTGGTCCTGGGGCTCTGTTCACAAACACAAACACACCCCACAGAGCCCCAGGACAGCAACACAATTAGACCCAATCAAATCTTGAGAAAACAAAAAGATAATTACTTGACACATTGGAAAGAATTAACAAAAAAACAGAGCAAACTAGAATGCTATTTGGCCCTAAACAGAGAACACAGTGGCAGAATACCTGACCACTGTGACTGACCCAAACTTAAGGAAAGCTTTGACTATGTACAGACTCAGTGAGCATAGCCTTGCCATTGAGAAAGGCCACCGTAGGCAGACATGGCTCTCAAGAGAAGACAGGCTATGTGCACACTGCTCACAGAAAAAGGTGGAAACTGAGCTGCACTTCCTAACCTCCTGTCCAATGTATGACCATATTAGACACATATTTTCCTCAGATTACACAGATCCACAAAGAATTCGAAAACAAACTTGATTTTGATAAACTCCCATATCTATTGGGTGAAATACCAGTGTGCCATCACAGCAGCAAGATTTGTGATCTGTTGCCACAAGAAAAGGGCAACCAATGAAGAACAAATACCATTGTAAATACAACCCATATTTATGGTTATTTATTTTCCCTTGTGTACTTTAACCATTTGTACATCGTTGCAACACTGTATATATACAGTACATACTATGACATTTGTAATGTCTTTATTGTTTTGAAACTTCTGTATGTGTAATGTTTACTGTTCATTTTTATTGTTTATTTCACTTTTGTATATTATCTACCTTACTTCAAAACAACAGAAAAACCATTATACAAATAACACAGCAAAATATCTTATTAACAACGCACATGTTCATTCACAATCGACATAAAATGGCAGCTACTCTCAGTACGATGCTATTCTTCACTACAACCGTGCAGGACTCATATTACTCTCTTCAAACTTAACTCTAACTTCCTCAAGATGTTACTAAGACACATCTTAAACACTCTTAACGTTAGCGAGTTATAACATTTAAATTACTATTTTTTTTAAAATCATCAATAAAGTACCTGAAAACAGGGGAGAAATAATCACGAGAGTGATAAGGTATTGTTTTCTAAATTCAATTTTCAGTTCAATGAGAAAAGACCGCGATTTCCCCAGGAATATTGGTGGAGACCAGAGCCATCGATCTCAGGCTCATAGATTAAGAGCATTTCGTAGATCACAGATGAACACTTTTAGGCACCACAAAATAAAGTAATCAATATAATGTTTACACATTCCTCTCACAATTCGTACCCTTTGTACACTTGACGGATTTGAACTTTAACACAATTATATGAATGTTATCAACCTCTATCAACTAATACTGAATGCATCTTTTTAACCTTAGATGTTTTAAGATCCTCACATACTATGAATTTACTAATACTTTTTAATGTATAACAGGCTATGAATATTTCCTTTAACCTGTCACATTAACGCATGTTTCCCATGCCAATAAAGCCCCTTGAATTTAATTTAATTGAGAGAGAGAGAGAGAGAGAGAGAGAGAGAGAGAGAGAGAGAGAGAGAGAGAGAGAGAGAGAGAGAGAGAGAGAGAGAGAGAGAGAGAAAGAAAGAAGAAAAGAAGAAAGAAAAGAGAGAGAGTGGCGGATAGATTCTTTCAAGTAGATCCATGAGAATTCTGGTGCGATGCTGTGAGGGGATGGGCCTGGTTCGGGGTAAAATGGATGTGATTGTTAGTTAGAGTAGACCCTGGTCATCCAGCCAGCAGCCGAACAGAAGAGGCCAGTGTGAGGGCTCTCTCAGCGGGAAGGATAGACAGTGGGAGAGAGAGGCTCTAGCTGCATGTGACTAAACAGTAGGTCTCGGCCGTGTAGGTGGACAATTACCATTAATCCCAGCCAAGTTTTGTTGTGATAGATGAGGGTGGAACGTGCTTGACTCTAGTTTCTTCAATACACAGCAATTTGAATACTGATAAACAGTATCAAAGGGTAATCTCATAGTTGTCTTTAGATGTCTTAAAAGGCCAGAAGTCACTTGATGGAGTTGGGTTGACTCAATTCATTTCAAGGCTAAACACATTTGATATACAGCTGTATTGTGTAACTCCTGAAGAGGGAGGTTTGGGCTGATCTGAGAACAGGGGTCAGAGGTGATCTACGACTGGACGGTCCCACTCCTGCTGGCATGCCGCACACACAAGCATGCACATTCACACACTTGCACGAGCGCACGCACACAGATGTCCAGGCCAGAGGCTCAAACAATGGGGCTTGCAATGCAGACCCAACTGCAAACCCATCATTTATATCCAGTACATTTACACACTCACTAAGTCAGTACAGTATGTGGAGATAAGCAGAGGCATACGTAGACACGCGCACAACTACAAACACACACCCGTGCATAGAAATTCACACACGATCTGCATTGATAGATAGCCTACATGCGCACTACATTGCCCACTGTGTCTGGTATGTTTTGTAGCCTACTGTATATTGACATGCACTGTCCACACTCCAGCAGATAAATCAATTAATGCATTATGTCAGATTTGAGCTATACCTCAATAGCTGTAAAATGATTGTTTCGTAACACAAATGATGATGACAAATGTGGGTTTTCAATAGTTGCTTCTTTGCCCGACAGAGTTGGCCGCCTCACTTCAGGTCCTTTGAAAACTATGCAGTTATTTGTTTTTTATTATTTTATGTATTATTTCTTACATTGTTAGCCCAGAAAATCTCAAGTGTTATTTCATACAGCCGGGTAGAACTTTTGGATATAAAAGCGATGTCAACTTACCAACATTACGACCAGGAATACGTTTTCCAGAAGCGGATCCTTTGTTCGGACCTCCACCCTGGACATTGGATCTAATCCCAGAGGCCGACCCAAAACAATGTGGTCGCCGCTGGAGAGGCAGATGGAGCGGCCTACTGGTCAGACTGAGAAGGCGAGCACACCATACACCGCTTTCGAGCATATTACTCGCCTATGTTCAATCTTTACATAACAAGGTGGATGAAATTAGGGCACGAGTTGCCTTCCAGAGAGACATCAGAGATTGTAACATTCTCTGTTTCAAGGAAACATGGCTCACTCGGGATATGTTGTCAGAGTCGGTACAGCCACCCAGTTTGTTCATGTGTCGTGCTGACAGAAACAAACATCTCTCTGGTAAAAAGAAGGGCAGGAGATTTATGCCTTATGATTAACGACTCATGGTGTAATCACAACAACATACAGGAACTCAAGTCCTTTTGTTCACCTGACCTAAAATTCATTACAATCAAATGCCGACCACATTATTTTCCAAGAGAATTCTCTTAGATTATAGTCACAGCCGTGTATATCCCCCCAAGCAAATATCTCGTTGTCCCTGAAAGAACTTCACTGGACTCTATGTAAACTGGAAACCATACATCCCGAGGCTGCATTTATTGTTGCTGGGTATTTTGAAAACAAAGCTAACCTGAAAACAACACTTCCTAAATTCTATCAGCATATTGAATGCATGACGCGATCTCGTAGCATTCTGGATCATTGCTACTCTAACTTCCGCAACGCATACAAAGCCCTCGTCCTGCCTTCGGCAAATCTGACCACGACTCCATTTTGTTGCTCCCAGCCTATAGACAGGAACTAAAACAGGAAACGCCCGTGCTCAGGTTTAAACAACGGTGGTCTGACCAATCGGATTCCACACTTAAAGACTGCTTCAATCATGTGGACTGGGATATGTTCCGGATAGCCTCAGATAATAACATTGATGTATACGCTGACTCTGTGAGCGAGTTAATTAGCAAGTGCATTGGAGATGTCGTACTGTGAGTAAAACATTTAAATGTGTTAACCCTCTCAAAGCTGCCGGCCCAGATGGCATCCCTAGCCGCGTCCTCAGAGCATGCGCAGACCAGCTGGCTGGTGTGTTTATGGACATATTCAATCAATCCCTATCCCAGTCTGTTGTCCTCACATGCTTCAAGATGGCCACCATTGTTCCAGTTCTCAAGAAAGCAAAGGTAACTGAACTAAATGACTATCGCCCCATTGCACTCACTTCTGCCATCATGAAGTGCTTTGAGAGACTAGTCAAGGATCATATCACCTCCACCCTACCTGATACCCTAGACCTCCTCCAATTTGTTTACCGCCCAAATAGGTCCACAGACGATCACACTGCACACTGCCCTATCACATCTGGATAAGAGGAATACGCCCCCAGGTGTTGAAGATAGGAAACAACATCTCTACCCCGCTGACCCTCTACACTGGGGCCCCACAAGGTTGCGTTCTCAGTCCTCTCCTGTACACCCTGTTCACCCATGACTGCGTGGCTACACTACAGTGGTAGGCCTCATTACCAACAACAACGAGACGACCTACAGGGAGCAGGTGAGGGCCCTCGGAGTATGGTGTCAGGAAAATAACCTCTCACTCAATGTCAACAAAACAAAGGAGAGGATCGTGTACTTTAGGAAACAGCAGATGGAGCATCCCCCCATCCACATCGATGGGACAGTAGTGGAGAAGATCGAAAGTTTTAAGTTCCTCTGCGTACACATTACGGACAAACTGAAATGGTCCACCCACACAGACAGCGTGGTGAAGAAGGCGCAACAGCGCCTGTTCAACCTCAGGAGGCTGAAGAAATTTGGCTCGTCACCTAAAACACTCACAAACTTTTACGGATGCACAATCGAGAGCATCCTGTTGGGCTGTATCACAGCCTGGTATGGCAACTGCACTGCCCTCAACCGCAAGGCTCTCCAGAGGGTTGTGCGGTCTGCACAACGCATCACCGGGGGCAAACTGCCTGCCCTCCAGGACACCTACAGCACCCGATGTCACAGGAAGGCCAAAAAGATTATCAAGGTCAACAACCACCCGAGTCACTGCCTGTTCACCCTGCTATCATCCAGAAGGCGAGGTCGATACAGGTGCATCAAAGCTGGGCCCAAGAGACTGAAAAACAGCTTCTATCTCAAGGCCATCCGACTGTTAAACAGCCATCACTAACATAGAGGCTGCTGCCAACATACCGACTCAAATCTATGGCCACTTAAATAAACGGACTTGTAAATGGACAAAGTTATTACTAGTCACATTAAATAGTGCCACTTTAATAATGTTTACATTCCCTACATTACTCATCTCATATGTATATACTGTACTCTATACCATCTACTGCATATTGACTATGCCGTACGGCCATCGCTCATCCATATATTTATATGTACATATTCTATTCGTCCCTTTACATTTGTGTGTATTTGTGTGTATAAGGTTGTTGTTGTGAATTTGTTAGATTACTTGTTAGATATTACTGCATTGTCAGAACTAGAAGCACAAGCATTTCACTACTCTAGCATTAACATCTGCTATCCATGTGTATGTGACCAATAACATTTGATTTGATTTGACATGAACTGGGAAGTGAAAGAATATTCTCAGTAGACATACACTTACAGTAATTTAACCTTATTGAGGAGAGGAGATTTATACTATTGAGATGCACCACTGTCCCATAAGAATGGGGTACATTGAAGTTGACATTTAAAATGGTTAAGGGTTAAGGTTACGGTTAGGTACGGGTTATGGTTAGGGTAAGGGTAAAGGCAAGGGTAGGGGTTAAGGTTCCAGAGTAGGGCAGCGGTCTAAGGCACTGCATCTCAGTGCTAGAGGCTTCATAACAGACTCTGGTTTGATTCCAGGCTGTATCACAACCGGCTGTGATTGGGAGTTCCATAGGGAGGTGCACATTTGGCCCAGCGTCGTCCGAGGATAGGGTTTGTGGCAAGGGAAGACAGTCATTGTAAATAATAATTTGTTCTTAACTGACTTGCCTAGTTAAATAAAGGATAAATAAAAATAAAAAGGGTTTTGTTTAGAGTGTGGACCTCCCAAGGATCCCAGATTGCAATCAACATAAGAATGGTTATCATTGTCTACCGCCACCTGTTGGGAGGAAACTAGAAATACAAGCATACACTTGAGAACTATCTTTAATGATCTTTAATCGGACTGGAGATTAGATGTTTATTTTTAAAAATGCTTGTAAAATCAAGCAAACTGCAATCTATTCGTATATGTTTTTTTATATGGCAATCGTTAAAGTTTTATAAAGTTTTTGCGCACCTTTCCTACGTCATCCGCTAGGAAAGCGGAAACGGAAATAACTATTTGGGACAGTGTTTGCAAATCTGCTGTGAGCAACAACGTGAATTAATTAACTTATTTACTCCTAAAATGGCTCTTGAATCAAGAATCACACAAGAAGAGATACGAAAAATCCCCGAAAAGCCTATCGACCGAGAAAAGGTAGATATATAAGCTCTTTATCTTCGCTTGGTTTGTGAGACAGCAATTCGCTAACGGAGTTAGCATTAACTAGCCTGCTGTGCTAGCAAATGCAGCTGCACTGCCTGAACTGTGCAAGTGACTCCCACTTCAAACTAAACTAATTGGTTGTAGTTCTGTAAGTGGCTATACGGGCATTTAATACTTTTTCCTGCTACCACATTTTCTAAGAGACTAGCCACGTTCCTGTCTAACCAGTTAACTAACTGTTTGTGTGTCTATAGACTTGTCCTCTTCTGCTGCGGGTATTTACGACCAACGGTGGCAGGCATCACAGAGGGGACGAATTCGCCCGAGGACAAGTCCCTTCAAGTGAGCTGCAAATCTACACATGGTAAGAATATATAAATGGATGGCTGCACCTAGGTTCACGTAAGCCAAGGTGCAGGACCGGCAGGTAGCCTAGTGGTTAGAGCGTTGGGCCAATAACTAGATCGAAACTAGATCGAATCTTACCTAGTTAAATAAAGGTTTAAAAAATGTGATAGCCAGTGCTTGAATTGGACTGAAATAGGTTCCGGTGTTGTTTCTGAAAACCTCCCCTCTGCCAGAATCCCCCCCCCTTCTAATTTCATACATTTTGTCGGAGTCAAATACTTTCTATAGAACAAACTTCACGTCAGGCAACCAAAAGTAATAATTAATGTGTGTTATATTAAACAAAGAGGCGGGAGTAAAATGTTGGCATGCAATAAACATTTCAGAACAACTTTGTCTGAATTGTTGTCCGTACACTTTCAAACATACTAGTCGAATAAGACATGGAGAGATGACAAATTTTGGCAAAGAGATTTATTTATAGACAAAAGCAGTAGAGGATTGTACAGGTGACATGGGCAGCTGCCGGGGGTGGAACGAGGCCCGGGGGCAGGCGCTGAGAGGGGGGTTCGCCCAGGGCGCCATACAAGCTGTAACCGCCACATACACTTGAAACATGTAGCCAAACTGCAGACCAAATGATTTCTGCTACTAAGATCAGTGAAATGTCGGCTAAGCTGACAACTGAGTGAAGAGCAGAAATATGAATTAGCAACCAAGCCTCAGAAATGAAGAACGTGAAGGGGGGGATTTTCGGCACTCATTTTGGGTGTCGTTACTGTTTATATTTAGGCGCAGTAGCGCCACAATACTTTTGAGCTAATATTCTATAAGACATGCACGAACTCAAGGAGAAAAAATGTGGACCTTGCACTCTGCTCTTGCCCAAGTCGAGCACTGGTGATAGTGTTGTGTGTGTTATACAGGGTACCATGGCTACATAGTTTTGATTATTGTTGGGACATGATGTTGTGTCCTTCTCCTGAAGGATGGATGCCTCGCTAAAGGAGCTGACCAGCCTAGTGAAGGAGGTGTACCCTGATGCTCGGAAGAAAGGAACACACTTTGGTTTCGCCATCGTTTATCCTGAGCCCAAAAGAAATGGCTACAGGTTAGTATACTACTCTACGGCCCTAGCTTAAAGGTAGAGTCAGCGGGAAGATGTACAGGCACAAAGTAAACCGCATTGTGGGTCAATTTCAGTAACAACTAAGAACTTTGAAGCGTAAGTCTCAACTTCTCTGCTGTTTTGGTCCCGTGGCTATCACCCTATAACAGCGTGAGGCGAACCCATTCACATCTGCAGATACTGTGTGTGACTGTGTGAGCGAAGTCTTGCATCTTGCTCATCTCAATATCTGCGGTGCTGCTCGTGGCAATGTCATATCATTGGGTCTAACTTCAGGGCAACTGGGCTGTTGTAGATTGAAGTCAGGCTATGCTCTATAATCTTGGACACAGGGTGTGCACGGTTTTGTTCCAGCCCAGTACAAACACACCAGGGTTTCTGTTAGGAAAATGTCCGGCGCCGGACAACATGACCGGGAAGATTTGAAAACGTGTCCATATGGCAGAGGCTGTTGATCTCGTGTTAGTAGACTTTTATATTCAATGACATTTTAATTGAGATTTTTATGATTAAACATTTCAATGATTTTGAGAAACAAAAACGTTATTGAAATGAAACTGGTCCAAGAAAATGAGTATCTGAAAATATAACTAGCAGGCAGAACGATAGACATGGTAGGATAAATTGTAAGGTTTCCCAAACTTGATACTCACGTGCTGCCTTTGAAGTCTATATAAAATAATTGCCTCCACGTTTCCATGGTCGGATTTTGCCTATACGCTACTTTGAAGCAAGGTAAGACATGTCTCATAATATTAAATCAAATATTCAGGTTTCAAACAATTAAGTATTTAAAAAACAAAATACATAGTGCCTCCAGCTCACATTGTAAAGTGGTGGGTGATGTGCTGATAGCCTGTTGACCTGCACTTGAATGGTGAATGGGAGGCACACTTCAATTACCAGTTGAAAAATAAAAATACTAGCTATTTTTTTTAAATCGTATACTAAAACTGTTAACATGCGATTGCATTTAGAAATTGTTGTGCATTGATTCAGCTGATAAATCACATGTTTTACTCCAGCAGTAACCAGTAGAGGAGCTGCAGCAGAAATCCTGCTTAAAATAGGCTGTGTATGCATGTGTGATAGTTGTATTGGATAAATAAGATACACGATGAGTAACAAACAGGACAATTTGAATTCCACTAAATTATTCAAATGAACCTTTAGACCAATAAGCATGACAGTCAAATGTATTTCCATCAATGATTAAAAAGCAATATTTTGCAACTGGATTTGTTATATTTTGGCTGGCAACATTTTTATTCATTGGCTTAGTTTTTCTATGGCTAAAGCTGGCATGAGCTGGCTAATGGAACCCTGTAACACACCTGACTTAATTAAAGTGAGACTCAGCGACATGTTGTCACGAGCAGCAGGATGAACCGCAGGGTTTTCAGATGAGTGCAATGCAAGACGTTGCACTGGCAAAAAACATCTGCGTAGGTGCACTACACACTGCTGCATTAGACTTATTCTAAAATGGATTCAATTGTTTTTTTGCCTCATTCTACACATCCCATAATGATAAAGCAAAACAGGTTTTATTTGTAAAAAAAAAGTGTGTATATATATATATTCTTATTCTTATACTTATACTTAAGTATTCGTATCCTTTACTCAGTACTTTGTTGAAGCACTTATGGCAGCGACTACAGCATCAAGTCTTCTTGGGTATGACGCTACAAGCTTGGCACACCTGTATTTCGGGAGTTTCTCCCATTCTCTGCATATCCTCTCAAGCTCTGTCAGGTTTGGTGGGGAGTGTCACTGCACAGCTATTCTCGGGTCTCTCCAAAGATGTTCGATCAAGTTCAAGTCCGGGCTCTGGTTGGGCCACTCAGACATTCATTGACTTGTCCCGAAGTCAGTCCTGCATTGTCTAGGCTGTGTGCTTAGGGTCGTTGTCCTTTTGGAAGGTGAACCTTCACCCCAGTCTGAGGTTCTGAGCACTCTGGAGCAGGTTTTCATCAAGGATCGCTCTGTACTTTTCTCCGTTCATCTTTCCCTTAATCCTGACAAGTCTCCCAGTCAATGCCGCTGAAAAACATCCCACAGCATGATGCCACCATACTTCACTGTAGGGATGGTGCCAGGTTTCCTCAAGTCGTGCGGCTTGGCATTCAGGCCACATAGTTCAATCTTGGTTTCATCAGACCAGAGAATCTTGTTTCTCATGGTGTGATAGTCCTTTAGGTACCTTTTGGGAAACTCCAAGTGGGCTGTCATGTGCTTTTTACTGAGTGGCGGCTTCCGTCTGGCCATTCTACCATGAAGGCCTGATTGTTGGAGTGCTGCAGAGATGGTTGTTTTTCTCGAAGGTTCTCCCATCTCCCCAGAGGAACTCTGGAGCTCTGTCGGTGACCATCAGGTTCTTGGTCACCTCCCTAAACAAGTCCCTTCTCCCCCAATTGCTCAGTTTGGCTGGGAGGCCTGAACTAGGAAGAGTCTTGGTGGTTCCAAACTTATTTAATTTAAGAATGATGGAGGCCACTGTGTTCTTGGCTATCTTCAATGCTGCAGAAATGTTTGGTACCCTTCCCCAGATCTGTGGCTTGACACAATCCTGTCTCGGAGCTCTACAGACAATTCCTTTCGACCTGGTTTGGTTTTTGCTCTGACATGCACTTTCAACTGTGGGACCGTATATAGACAGGTGTGTGCCTTTCCAAATCATGTCCAATCAAGTTGTAGAAACATCTCAAGGATGATCAATAGGAACAGGACGCACCTGAGCTCAATTTCATGGCTCAAAGCAAATGGTCTGAATAGTTCTGTAAATACGGTATTTAAAAAAAAAAAAAATTAAGCAAAAAAATATACTTTCTCTGTCATTATGGGGTTTTGTGTGTAGATTAATGAGGGAAAACAATGAATTGAATCCATTTTAGAATAAGGCTGTAACATAAGAAAATGTCAAGGGGTCTAAATGCTTTCCGAATGCTCTGTAGTTGTTGCGGAAGTCGTCCTGGCATTGCTGTTTGCTTTGTGCATGGCTGACTTTTCCTTAAATCAAGAGCTTGGTGGTCAGTGGATTAGGTAAATCGGCTGAGTTTGCCTTTTTAAAAGTATTTAAACATTGCCTCGGTTGTTTGATTGGATGATGTCATTATGAAAGTACTGTTGTCTCACCCACGGTCTCTATGGTTACAGAGTGAAAGACATCGGCAACACTGTGTCAGGCAGGAAGGGGGAAAATGACTCCATGACGCTACAGTCGCAGCGCTTCCAGATAGGAGACTACCTGGACATAGCCATCACACCACCCAACAGAGCCCCCCCACTTAACCCACGCATGGGCATGGGGAGGCCCTTCTGAACGCATCCACACCTGAACATAACCATCATATCCCAAAACCCAAACCCACCTCTAGACATACATAAAGCCTTTCTGATCACACTGACTGACTCTTACCATCTCTCAGGAGACTACCGTGACTTTCAATAGGGCCATCCTTCAGATTTCACTGTCCCCCACATTCATGCTTTTTTTGGGCCTTTTTATCTTCTGATAGATTATATTTCAGACATGTATGTTACTTTTTTACCCTCGTGAAATAAAGTTGCTGTCTTACAATAAAACTATTTCTGTCATTCCTTTTTATAACAATACCAGCAGAAAGAGTGTTTGCGTAATGCCTGGTCTAGTGTAGTTGGGGTTGTTGCAATGTCATAATGGTTCCTGTAGGGGGCAGCATTAAGACACAAATACTGTTAACCCAGTCTAGACCCCTTCCCACTAGAACAGAGAAAGCCATCTGGGGCCTTGTTTCCTTTCATCCCAGCTCGTCTGTTTCCAAAAACTTCTCTTGGAATGTTTATTTTTTTCATCTCTAATGTACTATTTATTTAATTTTTTTCTCCCTTGTGAAGAGTGATGTAATAAAGCTGTTGGCATGGTGATTGCTAGACCCCTTATTTCTGGAATCCAGCAGTAATGAGGACGGAACATCAGGGCTGGCGGGCCCTGTAGTCCAGCAGAACCAAACCTGTACTGTCATCTAGACCAGGGAACCCCTCTGCCATCTGCTCATCTGGCCTGGATCCAGTTATTGAATCTGATGTTTTATATTATTATTGAATGTCTCTTATACTATACTTCACTTAGGAGAGACCTTATAGAGCCCATAGACAATATATCAGTTGCCTGTAATTCTAATTGTTCTAGATCTATGATCGACTCTACCAATAAGGATAGCCTATTTTAATGTTCTTGTCCCATAGCTACAAAGCGTCTCAGGGTAGGAGTGCTGATCTAGGATACGCTTGGCCTTTTGGATCATAATTAAAATATATGGACAGGTCCATCTCACTGCTACTCTGAATTGCTTTGTGGACATGAGAACAGGTCTTGAATTTTTTTCTTCACTTGACAAAATTCTGATGTAGCCTTAAAAAATGATTGTATTAACAGTGACAATGCCTTTCTTTGTAATGTAGTAATCCTCAGTGAGTTTGAAGACCTGCTCCTGTCTCTGCATTCTAAGGTCTGCGATGATTGATAATGCATCACTGCTAATGTTGTCAGTCATTAATTCACATTACACACTGCTATCATTGGATGCAGCAGACTGAGAAAGGTTGACACCATTGAGGGTTTTATTATAGATTAATATTTGCACATATTATATAAGAATTAAGTATGACATCAAAACATGGCCATATATGGTGTTTACAGCTGTGTCCCCTGAGGGACAATAATGTTTTTCTTATCTTACATCTCTCGTATCTGCATAAGGCATCCCAATTTGTTTGTGGTGGTTATCGTCAACATTGTCTATGTGGCGATACATGCCTTGCAGTGTAAATTGGTGCATATTTCCTGAAGAAGATATTCATCTGAGGCTCAGTGGTTTTGATGTGACTCCCATTACATTCCTCCAATGGTTTCTACAGGGAACAAACAATTAAAACAGTGACATGCTGACCACCGAATCACCCACAGCCAGGTGCGTTGCAGTATAATGCTTCGAGGTTAGGCTAATTTACAGCACTGTTGATCTGTTGATTCTCAGATACACCGGAACAACCTCGGAATAGGTTGTCATGTCAGATCAGTGGTCCAGTCACTGGGGTTATTGAGCCAACTATATACTGTAATGGGTATTGTGTCTCTGAAATGTGAAGAGACATCACAGTGAATAACACAACAGACTGACGCTTCAGTGGCAATTTGCTTTAATGACAATGGACATTTGAATCAGAGGAGCAAACCATTTTTCATCAGAGCAAATATGGGCTGAGTTATTCCACCTGAGCTACGCAGAGAGGCCACGGTGGGTATTCAGAGTAAATGGGAAGAGATGTAAAGACAAGCCCATGTTTTAGGGAGAGAGCGTTTTCTCTCTGCCTGCACGCCCTCCCGGTTCATTCATTCGACACGCTGCTGTCAGACGAGTGTGTGAAGGGGGGAAACCTGTTTATTCTCCGAGAGCAATCGCTGGGTTTATTTATAGTTGGCCCCCAACTGGGTGTGTGGCACTTGGAGAAATTGCCAACGAAGGAGCAAGCACACCAATGATTGCGGGACTGCATTGGTGAGACAGACACAGCTGTGACAATGGACAGGATGGATAGAAAGGAGTAGAACATGAATGAAGAAATGAAGCAGCACTCACACACCCAAGTTCCTTCCTTTGCCAATTAAATTAATGGTTTTAATATAAGTGAATATCCTAGATTGGATTAGAATTGCAGATTATATGATATGATATTAACAGGCACGTGCACTCTTGATTCAGCCACATCCATCATATTACATATGCAACAGTTTGCTCATGCCAAGTAGTGTGTGTGTGTGTGTGTGTGTGTGTGTTTATTTTCTATCTCTGACCTGATGGTGTACTCAGCCCAGTCGCCACCCAGTCGTAGCTGAGCACTGTCCAACGGGCTAATTGAGATGAATAGTTATTTCCCTGTGTGCGGTGGTGCTACCAGTCCAGTAGGGCTGGGCGACTCTACAGAGTTATCGACAGAGTTTGGCTTGCCTTTGGCCATTATTGTTTTCAACCAAAAACCCTTGTTGAAATCAAAATGGACAAATTCTAATACCATTGTCTTTTAACATTATTATGAGGTACACTAAGTATACAAAATATTAAAGATGCACTATGCCGAAATTGCTCCGGCATTTCCTTGTTGCTAAAATTAGAATAGTTAGCCTAATTTCAGTTTGTGTGACAAAACAAGCAAGAATAGTGTAGATAATCATTGTAACACCAAAACCGCTGTGAAATATCTTTCCCATAACCATGAATATAGTATTTTCAGCTGTTTGAAGCTGGTGTATCAGCCTGGCATCAGCCTGGCAAGACAACCTTGAACTTACCCTGGAGGCTCATGGGACAGGGGCCAGTGTGTGTGTCCGATATGGACGGCTGACATTAAATGGCATTTCTGGCAGCAGGTGTGTTTGAAGGAAACCTATTAAGAAAGAGACTCACCCCATCTCTCTCTCTCTCTCTCTCTCTCTCTCTCTCTCTCTCTCTCTCTCTCTCTCTCTCTCTCTCTCTCTCTCTCTCTCTCTCTCTCTCTCTCTCTCTCTCTCTCTCTCTCTCTCTCTCTCTCTCTCTCTCTCTCTCTCTCTCTCTCTCTCTCTCTCTCTCTCTCTCTCTCTCTCTCTCTCTCTCTCTCTCTCTCTCTCTCTCTCTCTCTCTCTCTCTCTCTCTCTCTCTTTTACTCCCCCTTCTCTCTCTCAACCTATCTATTTATGTTTCTACCTATTTACAGTGCATTCAGAAAGTACTCAGACCCCTTGACTTTTTCCATATTTTGTTACGTTACAGCCTTATTCTAAAATGGATTAAATAAAATTTTACACACAATACCCCATAATGACAAAGCGAAAACTGGTTTTTATAATTTTTTTGCAAATACAAAAATACTTCCTCTGTGGAGATGGGAAATTCCAGTAGAAAAACCATCTCTGCAGCACTTCACCAATTAGACCTTGGTGGTAGAGTGTCCAGACAGACGACACTCCTCACTAAAAGGTAAATGACAACCCACTTGGAGTTTGCCAAAAGGCACCTAAAGACTCTCAGTGTCACGCCCTGACCTTAGAGATCCTTTTAATTCTCTATTTTGGTTAGGTCAGGGTGTGACTAGGGTCAGCAATCTAGTTTTCCTATTTATTTGTTTGGCCTGGTATGGTTCCCAATCAGAGGCAGCTGTCTATCGTTGTCTCTGATTGGGGATCATACTCAGGCAGCCTTTTTCCCACCTTAATTTGTGGGATCTTGTTTTTGTATAGCTGCTGTGTAGCCTGCAGAACTTTACATTCGTTTTGTATTTTGTTGTTTTTCGGTGTTCATTTTAATAAAAGTAAGATGTTTGTCTACCACGCTGCACCTTGGTTTCCTCATTCAAACGACGAGCGTAACACCCAGACCATGAGAAACAATATTCTCTGGTCGGATGAAACCAAGATTGAACTCTTTGGTCTGAATGCCAAGCGTCACGTCTTGAGGAAACCTGGCACCATCCCTACGGTGAAGCATGGTGGTGGCAGCATCATGCTGTGGGGATGTTTTTCAGCGGCAGGGACTGGGAGACTAGTCAGGATCGAGGGAAAGCTTAACAGAGCAAAGTACGAAGAGATCCTTGATGAAAACCTGCTCCAGAGTGCTCAGGACCTCAGACTGGGGCTTAGGTTCACCTTCCAACAGGACAATGGCCCCAAGCACACAGCCAAGGCAACACAGGAGTGGCTTCGGGACAAGTCTGTGAATGTCCTTGAGATATCCAGCCAGAGCCCGGACTTAAACCTGATCAAACATTTCTGGAGAGACCTGAGAATAGCTGTGCAGCAACACTCTCCATCCAACCTGACAGAGCTTGAGAGGATCTACAGAGAAGAATGGGAGAAAATCCCCAAATACAGGTGTGCCAAGCTTGTAGCGTCATACCCAAGAAGACTCAAGGCTGTAATCGCTGCCAACGGTGCTTCAACAAAGTACTGAGTAACGGGTCTGAATACTCATGTAAATGTGATCTTTTATTTATTTTTGAATTTTTGCAAAAATGTCTCAAAACCTATATTTGCTTTGTCATTGTGGGGTATTGTTTGTAGATTGATGAGGGGGAAAAACAATACAATACATTTTAGAATAAGGCTGTTGCGTAACAAAATGTGGAAAAAGTCAAGGGATCTGAATACTTTCCGAATGTGCCGTATATGTTCAGAGAATATTAGCTGCCTCATTAACTACGTAGCATCACGTTTGAATTCATTAACTGCATTGATGGGAATTTTTCTTCTCCAGCCTCAATGCTTTTTCCACACTAAGAGGTTTGTATTGGGAACACATTATCAGGAGGTAAAAAGCCCCAGGGCAACATGTTTGACACCTCTTCTCTAGCGTGTGCTTGTGTGTGTGTGGTGCTGGCATGCGTGTTCGTGCGTGCGGTCTATGTGTGTGTCTACAATAGGCTCTCAGCAGAGGTCAATGGGATGTGAACTGTGATTGACAGCTTGAGGAAAGAGGGATGTCAGGCAGGTAATAGAAAAGGCAGTGTGGCAGAGCTCTTTCACTCTCTATTATTCCCTCTCTCCTTTCCTTTGATAACACAGCTGTGAAGAACAGCACACCTCTTGAGACTGTAGGCGCTGACACTTTAGTGTAACAACCATCCAATAGTCATCTACCAACCCTCTATATACCAACCCTCTATATACCAACCCTTTATATACCAACCCTCTATATACCAACCCTCTATATACCAACCCTCTATATACCAACCCTCTATATACCAACTCTCTATATACCAACCCTCTATATACCAACCCTCTATATACCAACCCTCTATATACCAACCCTTTATATACCAACCCTCTATATACCAACCCTCTATATACCAACCCTCTATATACCAAACCTTTATATACCAACCCTCTATATACCAACCCTCTATATACCAACCCTCTATTTACCAACCCTCTATATACCAACCCTCTATATACAAACCCTTTATATACCAACCCTCTATATATACCAACCCTCTATATACCAACTCTCTATATACCAACCCTCTATATACCAACTCTCTATATACCAACCCTCTATTTACCAACCCTCTATATACCAACCCTCTATATACAAACCCTTTATATACAAACCTTCTATTTACAAATCCTCTATATACAAAGCCTTTATGTAAAATGCAAATCCTTATCAACGAAGACAGCACAACCACAACACACACAACAACACTGATTCAAATAGATACCCACTCTCCTTGCATTTGATATTATGCGTTATGTGTCAAATTTGAGAGTTAATGATTTTTTTATAATTCATTATAGCTTCATGTCCTAGCTCAAATATAGTCTGCAACCCCTCATCTCTCTCCCTCTCTCTCTCTCCCTCTCCGACTCTCTCTCCCTCTCCCCCTCTCCCTCTCTCTCTCCTCTCTCCCTCTCCCTCCCTCTCTCCCCTCTCCCTCTCCCTCTCCCCCTCCCTCTCCCTCTCCCTCTCTCCCTCTCCCTCTCTCTCTCCCTCTCCCCTCTCCCTCTCCCTCCCCCCTGTCTCTCCCTCTCCCCTGTCTCTCCCTCTCCCCTCTCTCTCCCTCTGTCTCTCCCTCTCCCTCTCTCCCTCCCTCTCCCTCTCTGTCTCATTAGATGTGGTCCTTCTGTAGCTCAGTTGGTAGAGCATGGCGCTTGTAACGCCAGGGTAGAATGTATGCACACATGACTGTAAGTCGCTTTGGATAAAAGCGTCTGCTAAATGGCATATATTATTAGATGATCTACAGTTCCTTCAGAAAGTATAAGTACACTCCTTTACTTTTTCCACATGTTGTTGTGTTACAGCCTGAATACAACTGGCCTACAGACAGTACCCCTTAATGTCAAAGTGGAATTATGATTTTCATGTTAAAAAAAGGAAAGCTAAAATGTCTTGAGTCAATAAGTATTCAATCCCTTTGTTTTGGCAAGTCTAAATAAGTTCAGGAGTAAAAATGGGCGTAAAATTCACATAATAAGTTGCATGGACTATGTGTGCTATAATAGTGTTTAACATGATTTTTGACTACCCCATCTCTTATACCCCACACATACAGTTGTCAGTAAGGTCGCTCAGGTGAACAGTGAATTTCTAACACAGAAACACAAAAACCAGAGAGGTTTTCTAATGCCTCGCAAAGAAGGGCACTTCTTGGTAAAAAAAAAGATTTAAAAAAGCTGACATTGAATATCCCTTTGAGCATTGTGAAGTTGTTAATTAGTCACTTCAAAGATACAGGTGTCCTTCCTAACTCAGTTGCCAGAGAGGATGGAAACAGCTCAGGGATTTCACAGGCCAATGGTGACTTTAAAACAGTTACTGAGTTTAATGTCTGTGAAAGGAGAAAACGGAGGATGGATCAACAACATTGTAGTTACTCCACAATACTAACCTTGTTGACAGAGTGAAAAGAAGGAAGCCTGTACAAAATACAAATATTCCAAAACATGCATCCTGTTTGCAATAAGGCACTAAAGTAAAACTGCAAAAAATGAGGCAAAGAAATTAACTTGACAACCAACCAACTTGACAGAGCTTGAAGAATAAAAAAAAGTGTAAATATTGTACAGTCAAGGTGTGCAAAACTCTGAGAGACTCACAGAACGACTCACAGCTGTAATCGCTGCCAAAATGTGATTCTAACAGGTATTGACTCAGGGTTGTGAATACTTTTATGTAAATGAGATTTTTCTGTATTTAATTTTCAATAAATTAGCAAAGATTTCTGAAAACATGTTTTCACTTTGTCATTATGGGGTATTGTGTGTAAATGGGTGAGAGAGAAAAAACCTATTTAATCCATTTTGAATTCAGGCTGTAACACAACAAAATGTGGATAAGTCATGGGGTATGAATACTTTCTGAAGGCACTGTATGTTAACGACCGTCTCGTTAAGGGCAAAACAGATGTTTTTGTACACTTGCATTTCCTCGCGTGTCAATTATGTTAATTTGACCGCTGACAGTAATGTGCTTGTTGTGGAGGATGAACAGAGAGCTTACCTTCAGCTGAAATGTGTCTGGAGCTTCTCAAGCCCTTAATTGGAGCAGTCTGGTACGCTAATGCTGGGCTTGTACAAAAGCCTGCACACCCTGTATCTCTCCAGGACTGGTTTTGAAGAGTTCTGTTTCTGAGTGGAGCTTACCACAGGTTCAGATGGAGGCCATGGTTAAAGGGCAGTGGCTAGGAGACATACAGGAATGCTGACTGTCCATTTACAATGAGCTCACGGCCCCATAGAGATCCTATTCAATTCCTAATTCTATTTACATCCCCTCCTGTTACACTAGTCATAGTAGGTTTCCATCCAAGTAGCGACAGATTTTCATGCGAATATTCTAAAATCTGCATTAAACAATATGTGTTTCCATCAGACAGACTTGTTGGGGATAGAAGCCTGTGCGTGATGACGTAGTGCACGTAAAAATCACTTTTGCTCTACGTTCCGAATAGTTAACTGGATTTCCATCACCATTCTTACTCTACCAATGGTTTTGTCACATAGCAAACTTGCACAATCAGTTTTTTTTGCACCTGCTCTCTGGACTTTGCTGATAAATGAGAAATATGGATAAGAGTAAAATCATTTTATTTTATTTGATCATTGGCAGCCAAGCACCAATCATCATGTCACCAGCATTCAAATAATAGCCTACCCTCGATGTTTAGCCTATTGGAAATGTGCCTGATGACTGTGCACTTTACCCCCATGTGAAGTTCATCATAACTTATTTCATCTGCTGATGCTTTTCCATGTCGTGGAGGTTCACCCATATCGCCGTGTGACTCCAAGTTTACTTCCATATGATGGTTATTGTATGAATATTTGTGCATAAAGGCATTTCTACTGCCATTTCTCCCATATTTAATTTGACAGACAAAAAAAGATCCCACCATGTCCAACGAGCAAATTGTCTGTCGACATTTCTGAAATTATACAGACATTTCCTGTTTCTATGAGAGAGAGAGAGAGAGAGAGAGAGAGAGAGAGAGAGAGAGAGAGAGAGAGAGAGAGAGAGAGAGACTTGATCATTTTAAAATATATATGTATTTCTGCTTTGTCATGCATATGGTTAATGGCAGGTAGATGAAATAACTCTCTTGTTTATGTTTGTAATTTACAGCGATTTCCTCGGCAAAGTGAATTAGCCTTCAGTCTAAACTGAAGCAACCTGTGGGTGTTGTGGCTGCCCTTCCACCCTGATGCATCTGAGACACTTAAAACGCTCACAAAAAGCCTTTCAGACTAATGGCAAAACATACCACGTTCTCTACAAACCAGCAGGACATAAACCCATCACATTCTGTTGGAGAGTTAGGAACATAAGCACATTGTTCCCAGTAGAAAACACTTTCCAAATAATTACTCAACAGTTATACAATGTCTTGACTTGTCTTTTGAAGACGTCGCTACGTTTTTGAATTGACATTCTCCGCTGTTTCGACCGTTTAAAAAGGGGGGTCAACTGTTAGGATTGGATCTTAAGGAATGATTTCATCATACACAGCCGTTGTCAAAAGTCATCTTTGATTTAAAGGTTTCACTCTGGAATGGTTTTGTATGTATTTCAGGATTTCAAGTGACCACAATCTAGCAGTGAGCCCAACAGAGATGTATTTTTTAAATCCTTTATCATTGTCATATTATTTGGTTAAATGACATCAAGAAGAACCCGTTGGAATGTTCAACAAAGGACTGCCTATTCCATCTGTACTCCTCCCAGGCTAACACCTGTGTGTGAGTGTGTGTTGTGAAGTATTGTGACACGCTGAGATTGTTGTCGCTAATTCGGTTTTGTCTACTCTAATCTTCCATCTCTGAGCTTTACATTTCGAGTCAGAGAAGGGGGCCACGCCCAGGCATTGCTCCTGAGTGTGTGTGTGGTGTGTGTGTGTGCGTTGTCTTCATCCACTTGGTATGCCACACACAGATGTAATCTACTTTTAGACAGAGTGTTAGTCATCTATGTGATTTGTAGATGGTTGATTGGGATTTAGGTTACACACACACACACACACACACACACACACACACACACACACACACACACACACACACACACACACACACACACACACACACACACACACACACACACACACACACACACACACACACACACACACACACACACACACACACACACACACACACACACACACACACACACACACACAAAACCTGTAGCTCCACAATCTGTTTCTGTTTGTGTTCAGGTGACATTTCCTGTATGGTGATATTTTGTTCCATTTCCTGATGATACAGTATCTCCAGGACCCATGCTGCACAACATCAGTAGATGCTATGTGATGTGACATTTTCCCTCTGTGTCTTCCACGGGGATCCCAGTGTGTGACTGTGTGTGTGTGTGTGTGTGTTGGTGGTTCAGTTTGACGATGTGACTTTCCTGGTCTCCTTTAGTATCGTTTGATGCTCTGTCAAGTTCAACTGTCTGGCCTTCAGAGATAGAGGCTGTGTGCTGTCTGTCATCTCGTCTAGACAGCCTGTTGTACACATTCCAGTCACTTACATTCTCTGTAGAGTCGGGAGCACTCACACACGCACGGACGCAAGCACACACACGGACACACACACACACAGTCTTGTTTAACTAATCTTGTGGGGACACACAACTCAGGCCCATTCAAAATCCTATTTTCCTTAACCCAAAAACCTAACCTTTCACCCTAACCCTAAAACTGACCCTAGTTCCTAACCCTAACCCTTAATGTAATTCTAACACTAATTCTAACCCTAACCCTAAACCCCCTAGAAAGAGCATTTGACCTCGTGGAGATTAACAAAATGTCCCCAGTTGGTCAAATATCTGTTTGTTTACTATTCTTGTGGGCACTTCAGGTTCCCACAAGAATAGTTAAACATGTCCACGTGCACACACACACACACACACACACACACACACACACACACAAAATGCAATCAACTGGACAGACAGGTCCATTTAGTGATTATTGTGAAGGTCACCAAGTCCAATTATATTTTAAAAAAAGTTCAGATTGAAAACACTTTTGTGATTGAGTCTACTCTCAGCTGTACATCTTTTCTTTGTGACGTTCTGGCAGTGCACTTTCCTCTCTCTCTCTCTCTCTCTCTCTCTCTCTCTCTCTCTCTCTCTCTCTCTCTCTCTCTCTCTCTCTCTCTCTCTCTCTCTCTCTCTCTCTCTCTCTCTCTCTCTCTCTCTCTCTCTCTCTCTCTCTCTCTCTCTCTCTCTCTCTCTCTCTCTCTCTCTCTCTCTCTCTCTCTCTCTCTCTCTCTCTCTCTCTCTCTCTCTCTCTCTCTCTCTCTCTCTCTCTCTCTCTCTCTCTCTCTCTCTCTCTCTCTGACAGTGTGAACAGTGTGAACAGTGTGAACAGTGACTATGTCAAGTGGCACAGTGTGGAACCTTATGTCCAAATGAACAGTGGCAAATAGAATAGACCAGATATGACAGGCATCCAGAGGATTATTCTGTAGCCTCTGCTCTTGATTGGGTGAACTGATGCGGTTTTAATTGGGAATAGCCTCAAGACTCAAGATAATTGAATCTAATTCACAATGATATTAGCTTATTTTATTCACATTGTTCATTTGAACTTTTAGAAATGTGTAGGTTCTGTTTCTCTGAGATTATCTGAGGTAAACCGATTGTTATTGATTTGAATGAATTCCTCTTTTAATTTAAACGTATAAACAGTTTGCTCAAAGCAAAAGGCATCAAAAGCTGTTTTTTTCTCTTCCTTTTCTCTCAGACCAATTATAAACTTCACAGCTGAATTAATGATTCATGCAGCATATAGAGGAGTAGGTTTACCCCCGTCGTTTGTGGAGAGTTCTGTGGTTATTAGTATTTCAGGACTTTTCTGCATTTAGATACGAAATCCATGGGTTCCCTAAGGGTTTGTTTCCCAACAATCAAGGCCCAAACTCCACGGCTGAAAACGTTGAATAATGCATCCTTCCTATCTATCCCCTTTCCTTTCTTCCCTCTCTCCTTCCATCCCTCAGCTTCTTCATCTTCCTCAACCTTTTTCCTGCCATCCCTCCTCGTTCCCTTCCTTCCTTTCCTTCCTTTCTCAATGACCTAAGAGTATAATAATAATATTAATAATGATGAATTACATTTCTTGAGCGCTTTCATTAACAGACATAAATCGTAAAACTATTGACATTGTGAGCAACCAGTGTAGCTTTGGGTCAAAGAAATATGGTGTAAAGAAAGCACCATTTCACTTCTGTAGTCTGTGATACGTTAAAGGTATAGTCCACCCCCAAATTCTATCCAATTAGATGGTGTCAATCTGCTCTTGCGTATTTCTCCTAATCCACTGTATAGCCGGATGTACACAACAACAGACGGATTGCAGTACTGACCCAGCTCATCTTCATCACCTACGTGGTGTGATATTAGGGGGAGTTATTGAGAGCCTTCCTCTCTACTCCAGTGGCTTTAACCTAACTGGTAAAATCATCATTTCTCTCTGTATAGTTTTGCTGGAAGGGAGTCGTCGTCCACATCTGTAGATTAATCCATAAGCTTTCAAAGTGCTGAAAAGATGAGAATTGAGCCGTTTAAAGGGAATCGTAAAGGATTTTACATTAAGGGGAAGGTTTAGGATGGACTACAACAGTGTTTCCTGCTCTAGTCCTTCTGTACCCCCAAAAGAACACTTTTGTTTGTACTCCCTGACAAACTCATTGAGGGCTTGAAGATTAGTTGGCAAGTTGAATCAGGTGTTCTGGTCCAAGGCCACAACAAAAATGTGTACTGTTGGGGTGCTGGAGGACTGGAGTCGGGAAACAATGGACTACAGCAGTAGCTCTATTTTCAATGGTATGAGAACAGTCTGGGCCTATATTGAATAGAATATTCCTAGTGCTTCACCTACACAGTTCAAACTACACATAAGGGAAATTATTATCAGCCAATAGAAACATATTTGTTATTCCACCTCCTCATCAACAATGTCTTCAAAACGTGACCGGTTTTCATTGAACGTAATAAAGTGAATTTCTCCTTAAGGCTGGAATGAGTCTGTCACTCTCTCTGCTGAATATTAACATTGATTCAGATCTGTTTATGGCCGGTCATAAAGACCATAGATTTACAGAGTCTGGCGCTGACTTGCAGTTAGAACAGTCTTATAAAGGTGTCAGTCTACCAGTGGAACTATACTGCCCTTTGGCCAGCAGTTAACTGCCTCGCGGTATTTAACGCTTTTCATAAAGTCTCAATGTTATTTATTAATGTTGTATGTGGGAAGCTGGGCCTCTGGGCATTCTGACCTGGGCCTCTGGGCATTCTGACCTGGGCCTCTGGGCATTCTGACCTGGGCCTCTGGGCATTCTGACCTGGGCCTCTGGGCATTCTGACCTGGGCCTCTGGGCATTCTGACCTAGGCCTCTGGGCATTCTGACCTGGGCCTCTGGGCATTCTGACCTGGGCCTCTGGGCATTCTGACCTGGCCTCTGGGCATTCTGACCTGGCCTCTGGGCATTCTGACCTAGGCCTCTGGGCATTCTGACCTGGGCCTCTGGGCATTCTGACCTGGGCCTCTGGGCATTCTGACCTAGGCCTCTGGGCATTCTGACCTGGGCCTCTGGGCATTCTGACCTGGGCCTCTGGGCATTCTGACCTGGGCCTCTGGGCATTCTGACCTGGGCCTCTGGGCATTCTGACCTAGGCCTCTGGGCATTCTGACCTAGGCCTCTGGGCATTCTGACCTAGGCCTCTGGGCATTCTGACCTGACCTCTGGGCATTCTGACCTGGGCCTCTGGGCATTCTGACCTAGGCCTCTGGGCATTCTGACCTAGGCCTCTGGGCATTCTGACCTGGGCCTCTGGGCATTCTGACCTAGGCCTCTGGGCATTCTGACCTGGGCCTCTGGGCATTCTGACCTAGGCCTCTGGGCATTCTGACCTGGGCCTCTGGGCATTCTGACCTGGGCCTCTGGGCATTCTGACCTAGGCCTCTGGGCATTCTGACCTAGGCCTCTGGGCATTCTGACCTGGGCCTCTGGGCATTCTGACCTGGGCCTCTGGGCATTCTGACCTAGGCCTCTGGGCATTCTGACCTAGGCCTCTGGGAATTCTGACCTGGGCCTCTGGGAATTCTGACCTGGGCCTCTGGGAATTCTGATAAAGACCATGTAGGATGAAATGTCAATAATTATAACTAGAAGTCAATGAGAGCTGCATCTGTGATTCTGAGTGCATCAAAGTCATACGAGTCGATAAAATGTGGATTGTTGGTAGTGGATGCATAGGTGGATACATAAGTAAGTGGGTGTGATACGGCAGCTATTTTATGTAAAATTGCCATGTGGACTATCCCGGTGGAGAGGTGAGGAGGAAATTGACAGAAGTAGACTCTGTTTTATGCAAGATGGCGCCGTCAGAGATTACATTGTTACCCGATTAAATCTTAAGCCTTATTACTTATTACAGGGCGACGTCAACTTACCAACATTACAATCAGGAATACGAATTTCCCGAAGAAGATCCTCTGTTTGGACCACCACCCAGGACAATGGATCTAATCCCAGAAGACGACCCAAGACAACGGCGCCGCAGAAGGGGCAGAGAGAGCGGCCTCCTGGTGTCACGACTTCCGCCGAAGTTGTTCCCTCTCCTTGTTCGTTCGCCGGTCGAAGTCACCAACCGTCTAGCCATCGCTGATCCACTTTTCATTTTCCATTGGTTTTGTCTTGTCTTCCATCACACCTGGTTACAATTCCATCAATTACATGTTGTGTATTTAACCCTCTGCCCCCCCATGTCCTTGTTGGTAATTGTTTCTTTTAGTGCTAATGTATGGTCTGCTGGTATTTACCGGGTTTTGTTTGACCCATTTATTGTATTGTTCTGTTGACGATGGTTTATGGATATTAAACGACACCGCTGTGAATCAGTTCTTCTGATTTGAGTGAATTTATAAGGAAGTGCACTGGAGATGTAGTACCCACTGTGACTATTAAAACCTACCCTAACCAGAAACCGTGGATGGATGGCGGCATTCATGCAAAACTGAAAGCACAAACCACCGCATTTAACCATGGAAAGAGGTCTGGGAACATAGACAGTGTAGTTATTCCCGCCGCAAGGCAATCAAACAAGCGAAATGCAGGAACAGGGAGTGGAGTTGCAATTCAATGGCTCAGACACGAGACGTGTGTGGCAGGTTCAACAGGAAATCACGGACTATGATGACACAACAGTAGTGGGCTTGATTACCAACAACAATGAGACAACCTACAGGGAGGAGGTGAGGGCACTCGGAGTGTGGTGTCAGGAAAACAACCTTTCACTCAACGTCAACAAAACAAAGGAAGGCGCAACAGCACCTCTTCAACTTCAGGAGGCTGAAGAAATGTGGTTTGTCACCCAAAACCCTGACTAACTTTTACAGATCCACAATCGAGAGCATCCTGTTGGGCTGTATATCACAGCCTGGTACGGGAACTGCTCCGCCCTCAAACGCAAGGCTCTCCAGAGGGTGGTGTGGCCTGCACAACGCATCACCGGGGACAAACTACCTGCCCTTCATGACACCTATAGCACCTGATGTCACAGGAAGGCAAAAAAGATCATCAAAGACAACAACAACCCGAGCCACTGCCTGTTCACCCCGATACCATCCATAAGGTGAGGAAAGTACAGGTGCATCAAAGCTGGGACCGAGAGACTGATAAACAGCTTCTATCTCAAGGCCATCAGACTGTTAAACAGCAGTCACTAACTCAGAGAGGCTGCTGCGTACATGGAGACCCAATCACTGGCCACTTTAAACAATGTCACTTTAAATAATGCCACTTTACATATCTTACATTACTCATATCATATGTATATAATGTATTTTATACCATCTATTCCACCTTGTCTATGCTGCTCGGCCATCGCCCATCCATATGTACATATTCTCATTCGCCCCTTTTAGATTTGTGTATATTATGCTCGCACTGTCGGAATCAGAAACACAAGCATTTCGCTACACTCGCATTAACATCTGCTATCCATGTGTATGTGACAAATACATTTTGATTTGATTTTCGACTGCCAAGTGACGTATCACCTAGTCACCTTCTGGCATCACATATCAATAAGAGTCAATATCTGAGGCTAACCAAGCCAGACCTATAACTTTCTTTCTTTCTCTCTCTCACTTCCCTGTCTTTTCTATCCCTCTGTCTATCTCTCCACAATTTTCCCTCATATTTTCACTCTCCATTCTCTCTCTCTTTCTCTGTATACCACCTTCCCCCAGACTTTCACTCCCATTCTCTCCTCCTCTTACTTTCTCTGGCACTGACAGAAAGGCGAAAAGAGGTGTGTATCTCCTCCTGTTTTCTCTGTGTGAGTCAAGCTGTCTCTCCCTCTCCTCTTTCTTTTTCCATCACTTATCTTTCCATCCACCTCCCTCCCTTTCTTCCTCTCTATCTGGTCGGAAACACATTTCCAGGGATTCCCTCCGGCTGTGACTCCTTCATAGCACCCTTCACCCAGTTACAATGGAAACAACCCACGTGTAGACTCACAGACAGCTGGCTAGTTTGTCTGGCTATGGGTCTCAGGGGAGTAAAGACATATCCGTTACCTGAATCCAAAATGACAGGCTTTCTCTCATGATAACGTGTTGTATGCCTCTCCCTGGGCCCTCTCTGCCTTCTCCTCTATCTGTCTGTTTCTCTCTTTCTACTTCCCCCTTACCTTTACACTCTCCTCCTTTTCTTTCTCTCTTCATTTCCCTCTTCTCCTCCTCCTCCTTCATCCTCCACTCACCCTTTCTCTCTCTGCCTCTCTCTCTCTCTCTGTCTGACTCAAGGCGATGCTTCTTGTGTCCTTCATTGATCTTTCTGTTCTCTCAGAGCCACGTCCCCTTGTCCCCCTCACTTCCTCTCCCTCCTCCTCTCCCCTGCCTCCCTTCCTCTCTCCCTCCACCCCTCTCTTCCTCCGTCCCTCTCTGACCAATGGCTCGCTGGAATTGGTATCCACGCCCGTCCATCTCCTTGCCAACGGGGCCTGCGTGGCGTGCGGTTGCCATGGCAATGACTCTCACTTTCAGAACTCGTCTGGTCTGGAATCAAAACAGGCTCCCTGCGCCGTTGCCACGGTGATGGATTGATGTTTTGTTGTCAGACACGCACACATTCACCCACACACACTCACGCACATACACTCACACACCCTGGCACACTTCTATAGCCAGGACAGATGACAGTTCCCCCTTCACCTGATGACCACGATCATGACAATGAATGAGGACTGTAATCCATCAATTGACCAATCAATAAATCAATCAGTCAATTAAGCAATCCATCAGAAGTGGTGAAGAAACAGAAACAGTGTCTGTGCTGATAGTGCTGGTCCTGGGTGTGATTGGGATTCCAGAGTAGTGTCTGTCTGGCAGACAGTAACAGCCTCAGGGATACAGCTGCTGCTGTAGTGTCTGCCACCTACCTAACGCTGGAGATAGTGACATTAGGTCATCTTGATTACACATCCAATTAAAAATGGTAGCACAAGTGCAAGCACACACACTGCCACACACACTGTCACATACACTGCCACACACCCACACACACTGTCACACACCCACACACAAATGCGTACATGCATACACGTCTTCAAACAAACTAATTGCCTCTGCGTTTATAGCGAGTGAAATATCTAAAGTGCAAATTTAGAGAGAAATATGTTATTTTACATCCTCGTCAACAAAAACATCTCAACACTCACTCCCAGCCCCTCATCACCCAGTACTCTCTCATTCAATGTAATCACTGTCAGGTAGCCTATATATCTTTCTTCATCAATCCCACTTCTTCCCCATCTTCCCAGAAACGATGTTTTGATGGTTGCTATGGCAACCAACAAATGTCCCTGGCAACAGACGCGTGGAAATGTGTAGGTTGTAATTGGTTAATCAGTATTCAGTCCAAGGTATGTTTAACTTGTGCTGTCCCAAGACAAAAAAACAGAAAACATGAGCGTGCATAACTATTCATCCCCAAAGTCAATACTTTGTAGAGCCACCTTTTGCAGCAATTACAGCTGCAAGTCTCTTGGGGTATGTCTCTATAAGCTTGGCACATCTAGCCACTGGGATTTCTGCCCATTCTACAAGGCAAAACTTCTCCAGCTCCTTCAGGTTGGATGGGTTCCGCTGGTGTACAACAATCTTTAAGTCATACCACATATTCTCAATTGGATTGATGTCTGGGCTTTGACTACGCCATTCCAAGACATTTAAATGTTTCCCCTTAAACCACTCAAATGTTGCTTTAGTAGTATGCTTAGGGTCATTGTCCTCCTTGAAGGTGAACCTCTGTCCCAGTCTCAAATCTCTGGAAGACTGAAACAGGTTTCCCTCAAGAATTTCCCTGTATTTAGCGCTAGCCACCATCCCTTCAATTCTGACCAGTTTCCCAGTCCCTGATGATGAAAAACATCCCCACAGCATGATGCTGTCACCACAATGGTGTTCTCGGGGGGATGTGAGATGTTGGGTTTGTGCCAGGCATAGCATTTTCCTTGATTGTCAAAAAGCTCAATTCCTGACCAGAGTACCTTCTTCCATATGTTTGGGGAGTCTCCCTTATGCCTTTTGGCGAACACCAAACATGTTTTCTTATTGTTTTCTTTATGCAATAGCTTTTTTTCTGGCCACTTTTCCGTAAAGCCCAGCTCTGTGGAGTGTACGACTTAAAGTGGTCCTCTTTGTTGCCTCTCTGATTAATGCCCTCCTTTGCCTGGTCCGTGAGTTTTGGTGGCGGCCCTCTCTTGGCAGGCTTGTTGTGGTGCCATATTCTTTCAATTTTTTTATAATTGATTTAATGGTGCTCCGTCGGATGTTCAAAGTTTTTTAATATTTTTTTATAATCCAACCCCGATCTGTCCTTCTCCACAACTTTGTCCCTGACCTGTTTGGAGAGCTCCTAGGTCTTAGTGGTGTTGCAGACTCTGGGTCCTTTCAGAACAGGTGTATATATACTGAGATCATGTGACACATCATGTGACACTTAGATTGCACACAGGTGGACTTTATTTAACTAATTATGTGACTTCTGAAGGTAACTGGTTGCACCAGATCTTATTTAGGGGCTTCATAGCAAACCACATCACTTTTCAGTTTTTTCTTTTTGTGATTTTTTTTAAACAACTTATTTTCTTTCATTTCACTTCACCAATTTGAAATATTTTGTATGTCCATTACATGGAATCCAAATAAAAATCTATTTAAATGACATGTTGTAATGCAACAAAATAGGAAAAATGCCAAGGGGATGAATACTTTTGCAAGGTACTGTATGTAGTGCAGTGTAACGCTCAATGAGTGAATAGGTGTGGAGTCAGGTGCAGAGAGCAAAGGATGTGGGAAAAACACGCTTTAATGTCCAAAATAATCACAGGAACAAAATAGTATACCCAAACCCGGTATAACTACAAAACAAAAATGTACCCTAACGTGAAATATAAGGACAGCGAGAAACCCTATGAAAACACTAACCACTCTAACACATACAGAATGAACAAGCCCGCACAAACAGAAGCGGGCTAAACGAACTTAAATAACCCCACCCTAACAATCAAACAAGGAACAGGTGAAACCAATTAGACAAAACCAAACAAACACAGAACAAAGAATCGATGGCAGCTAGTAGACCGGCGGCGACAAGCGCCGAGCACCACCTGAACCAGAAGGGGAGCCACCGTCTGTAATATTCGTGACAGTACCCCCCCACACCCCCGACGCGCAGCTGCCGCAGCGCGCCGATGCCGGCCTCGGGGACGACCCAGGGGCCGAGGCGCAGGGCGATCCGGATGGAGGCGATGGAACTCTCTCAACATAGATGGATCCAGAATATCCCCCACCGGGACCCAGCACCTCTCCTCCGGACCGTACCCCTCCCAGTCAACGAGGTACTGCAGGCCCCTCACCCGGCTGCACCCACTCCTCCACCGCAGGAGCCTCAGTCTGGCTCTGATGCCATGGTGCCAGGACCGGCTGGTACCCCAACACACACTCAAATGGTGACATGTTGGTAGAGGAGTGGCTTAGTGAGTTCTGGGCCATTTCTGCCCAGGGGATGTATCTCGCCCACTCCCCTGGCCGGTCCTGGCAATACGACCGCAGAAACCTACCCACCTCCTGGTTCACTCTCTCCACTTGCCCATTACTCTCCGGGTGATACCCTGAGGTCAGGCTGACAGAGACCCCCAGACGTTCCATAAATGCCTTCCACACACGGGAGGTAAACTGGGGACCCCGATCAGAAACAATATCCTCGGGCACCCCGTAGTGCCGGAAGACATGAAAAGAGCCTCCACAGTCTGCAGGGCCGTAGGGAGACCGGGCAACGGGATAAGACGGCAGGACTTAGAGAACTGATCCACAACGACCAGGATCGTAGTGTTCCCCTGAGAGGGGGGAAGGTCGGTAAGAATATCCACCGATAGATGGGTCCACGGCCGTTGTGGAACGGGGACGGGTTGTAACTTCCCTCGTGGCAGGTGCCTAGAAGCCTTACTCTGGGCGCACACCGAACAGGAGGAGACATAGAATCGCACATCGCTCAACAAGGTGGGCCACCAGTACTTCCCCCTAAGACCTCGCACTGTCCTTGAAATACCTGGGTGACCCGATGAGGGTAGACTATGAGCCCATCGAATCAATTGATCACGAACAGCGAGCGGCACGTACCTACGACCCTCCGGACACTGTGGAGGCGCAGGTTCCTCCCTTAGCGCCTGCTCGATGTCCGCGTCCACCTCCCATACTACTGGTGCCACCAGCTTTGCCTCCGGAATGATGGGAGTAGGATCGATGGACCGGTCCTCAGTGTCATAGAGGCGGGACAGCGCGTTGGCCTTAGTGATGAGGGAACCTGGTCGATACGAGATTGTAAAACGAAATCTGGTGAAATACATGGCCCACCTTGCCTGACGAGGATTCAGTCTCCTAGCTGATCGGATATACTCCAGGTTACGGTGGTCAGTCCAGATGAGGAAAGGGTGCTTAGCCCCCTCAAGCCAGTGTCTCCATACCTTCAGAGCCTTAACCATAGCCAACAACTCCCTATCCCCCACATCATAATTCCGCTCTGCTGGCCCGAGCTTCTTCGAAAAAAAAGCACAGGGGCGGAGCTTCGGTGGCGTACCCGAGCGCTGTGAGAGCACTGCTCCAACCCCAGCCTCGGATGCGTCCACCTCTACTATGAACGCCAAAGAAGGGTCCGGATGCGCCAACACCAGTGAACAGCGCCTTTAACCTACGGAAAGCTCTGTCCGCCTCTGCTGACCACTGCAAACGCACCGGCCCCCCCTTCAGCAGTGAGGTAATAGGAGCCCAACGATCTACCCGAAACCCTGGATAAACCTCCGGTAGTAATTGGCAAACCCTAAAAACCGCTGCACCTACTTTACCGTGGTCGGAGTCGGCCAATTACACCCTCCATTACCACCCCCGAGCTGGAAATGCGATAACCCAGGAAGGAAACGGCTCGTTTGGAAAACTCACATTTCTCCGCCTTCACGTACAGGTCATGCTCCAACAGTCGCCCAAGAACCTTGCACACCAGAGACACATGCGCGGTGCGTGTACCGGAGTAGATAAAAATATCATCAATATACACCACCACACCCTGTCCGTGCAGGTCTCTGAGAATCTCGTCAACGAAGGATTGAAAGGTAGCTGGAGCATTCTTTAACCCGTACGGCATGACGAGGTACTCATAATGGCCAGATGTGGTACTAAACGCGGTTTTCCACTCATCTCCCTCCCGAATACGCACCAGATTATACGCACTCCTGAGATCCTGTTTTGTGAAGAACTGCGCTCTGTGAAATGATTCCACTGCCATCCTTTTTCTTCACAAAAAAGAAACTCGAGGAGACGGGTGACATGGAGGGCCGAATGTATCCCTGTCCCAGAGCTTCCGTGACATATGTCTCCATAGCCAACGTCTCCTCCTGGGATAAAGGATACACATGACTCCTGGGGAGTGCAGCGTTTACCTGGAGGTTTATCACGCAATAGCCAAAAAAAGCGATAGCCAAATCGGCATACTCAGCGGGAATGCGCACGGTGGAAACCTGGTCTGGTCTCTCCACCGTTGTCGCACCGATGGAAACTCCTACACACCTGCCTGAACACTCATCAGACCACCCCTGGAGAGTTCCCTGTTTCCACGAAATCGTCGGATTGTGAATAGCCAGCCAGGGAATCCCCAGCACCACCGGAAACGCAGGTGAATCGATAAGGAACAGACTAATCCGCTCCTTATGATTCCCCCGCGTAATCATCTCCAAAGGAATTGTGGCCTCCCTGACCAGCCCTGACCCTAATGGTCGACTATCTAAAGAGTGCACGGGAAAAGGGGGGTCTACTTTTACTAACGGAATCCTCAACCTCTGAGCGAGTCCGCGATCGATAAAGTTCCCAGCTGCGCCTGAATCGACTAGCGCCTTATGCTGGAGAGAGGGAAAAAATTTAAGGAAGCAAATTAATCAAAACATTTGAGCAACAGGAAACTCTGGGAGTGTGTGGTGCTGACTCACCTGGGTTAACCGAGGAGTGTTCTGCCTGCCCCCCTGACTCCCAGATGAACTCCTCCAGCACCGACCTGAAGTGTGCCCTCTCCGGCCACAATTGGTACAGGAGGAGCCTCCTCCTCCGATCTCCCTAGATGCGGCCCCTCCTAGCTCCATTGGGATGGGAGCGGGAGGGTCAGGAGGTGGAACTAACAGGACCCTTTCAGAACGTCCGCGAGCAGCTAGAAAATGGTCTAACCGGATCGACAAGTCTATCAGTTCATCCAGGCTAAGCGTAGCGTCCCGACAAGCCAGCTCCCTGCGGACGTCCTCTCTCAGGCTACACCTGTAATGGTCTATCAGGGCCCTGTCGTTCCACCCTGCTCCAGCGGCCAAGGTCCGGAAATCCAGCGCGAAGTCCTGCTCGCTCCTCGTCCCCTGCCTGAGATGGAACAACCTCTCACCCGCCGCTCGGCCCTCCGGAGGGTGATCGGCCCGGAAACGGCGGGTGAACTCCGGGTAGTTGCCCCTCGCTGAGTCCAGCGCGAAGTCCTGCTCGCTCCTCGTCCCCTGCCTGAGATGGAACAACCTCTCACCCGCCGCTCGGCCCTCCGGAGGGTGATCGAACACGGCCCGGAAACGGCGGGTGAACACGCCCGTTCCAGACAGCATTGGCCCCCTCCAGGGCTCTACCCGTAAGGCAAGAGACGAGGACACTCACGCTCTCCTCGTCCGAGGGAGCCGGCCGAACGGTGGCCAGGTAGAGGTCTGTTGAAGCAGGAATCCCTGGCATCCCGCCGCTGCTCCATCGTACTCCCTCGGAGGCGTATAATGCGCAGAGCGCTGGGACCGGATTCCACTTGGGGAGATGGTAGAGTTGCTGGTGGGAGGGTAGGTGGGGTAGTAGGGAGACCACTCCTCTCCCAACGATCCATCCTCTCCATCATTTGATCCATCGCTTATCCGATGCGATGGAGGATGAACATGTGATGAAGGACTCTCTCCTCCATCGTGGGGAGAGGGGTGGTTGCTGCTCCTGCTGATTCCATCTAGGGGGGTACGGGCTTCTGTAATGCTCAATGAGTGAATAGGTGGGGAGTCAGGCGCAGAGAGCAAAGGATGCGGGAAAAAACACGCTTTAATGTCCAAAATAATCACAGGAACAAAATAGTATACCCAAACCCGGTATAACTAGCTAGTAGACCGGCGACGACGACCGCCGAGCGCCACCTGAACCAGAAGGGGAGCCACCGTCGGTAATATTCATGACATGCAGCCCTGGCTAACACAGTAGAGCTGGATCTGTGTACCAAATGGAACTCTATTTCCTATGTAGTATAGCCCTTGCTAATACAGTAGCATTCAGTATAAAGTTATACATTAAACATCAGAACGGTATGACAACACTCAACACACACAAAAAAACATAAACAGTACCAGTCAAAAGTTTGGACACACCTACTCCTAAAATTATTTTTCTTCATTTTTACTATTTTCTACATTTTATAATAATAGTGAATACATCAAAACTGTGAAATAACATACATGGAATCATGTAGTAACCAAAAAAGCATTAAACAAATAAAAAAATATTTAACATTTTAGATTCTTCAAAGTAGCCACCCTTTGCCTTGATGACAGCTTTGCACACACTTGGCATTCTCTCAACCAGCTTCACCTGGAATGCTTTTACAACAGTCTTGAAGGAGTTCCTACATATGCTGAGCACTTGTTGGCTGCTTTTCCTTCATTCTGCGGTCCAACTCATCCCAAACCAGGTCGGGTAATTGTGGAGGCAAGATCATCTGATCCAGCACTCCATCACTCTCCTTCTTGGTCAAATAGCCTCTACACAGCCTGGAGGCATTTTGGGTCATTGTCCTGTTGAAAAACAAAGGATAATTCCACTAAGCACAAACCAAATGGGATAGCGTATCGCTGCAGAATGGAGTGGTAGCCATGCTGGTTAAGTATGCCTTGAATTGTAAATATATCACAGACTGTGTCTCCAGCAAAGCACCATCACACATCCGCCATGATTCACAGTGGGAACCACACATGCGGAGATGATCTGTTCACCTACTCTGTCTCACAAAGACACAGCGGTTGGAACCAAAAATCTCAAATTTGGACTCATCAGACCAAAGGACAGATCTCCACCGGTCGGCAGAGTAGCCTAGTGGTTAGAGCGTTGGACTAGTAACCGAAAGGTTTCAAGTTCAAATCCCCCAGCTGACAAGGTACAAAATCTGTCGTTCTGCCCCTGAACAGGCAGTTAACCCACTGTTCCTAGGCCATCATTGAAAATAAGTATTTGTTCTTAACTGACTTGCCTAGTAAAATAAAATAAAATAAAATTCATTGCTTGTGTTTCATGGGCCAAGCAGGTCTCTTCTTATTATTGGTGTACTTTAGTAGTGGTTTCTTTGCAGAGATTTGACCATGAAGGTCTGATTCAAGCAGTCTTCCCTGAACAGTTGATGTTGAGATGTGTCTGTTACTTGAACTCTGTGAAGCATTTATTTGGGCTGCAATCTGAGGTGCAGTTAACTCTACTGAATTTATCCTCTGCAGCAGAGGTAACTCTGGGTCTTCCTTACCTGTGGCGGACCTCATGAGTGCCAATATCATCATAGTGCTTGATGGTTTTGCGACTGCGCTTGAAGAAACTTTCAAAGTTCTTGTTATTTTCCGGATAGACTGACATTCATGTCTTAAAGTAATGATGGACTGTCGTTTCTCTTTGCTTATTTGAGCTGTTCTTGACATAATATGGACTTGGTCTTTTACCCAATCGGGCTATCTTCTGTATACCACTCCTACCTTGTCACAACTCAACTGATTGCCTGTTAATTGTGCATTCCAGGTGACTACTTCATGAAGCTGGTTGAGAGAATGCAAAACTGTCATCAAGGAAAAGGGTGGCTACTTTGACGAATCTCAAATATAAAATATATTTTGATTTGTTTAACACTTTTTTGCTTACTACATGATTCCATGTATTATTTCATAGTTGTAATGTCTTCACTATTATTCTACAATGTAGAAAATAGTACAAATAAAGAGGAGTGTTGACAGGCGTGTTCTCTTCTCCTGTCAGTTAGATGAATCTTACTTCTCTGACCTCTTATCTCTTATCTCCTGTACTGATGGAGGTCACATTCCAAATGGCACCATATTCCCCTATGAGGTGCACTACAGATATAAGGTCTTAATTTGAGCACCCTGTTGCAGGAGAACTTTCTTGCAATCAAGGAAATGTCAAATTAAAAGTTTAAAGATTTGTGAAGTGTGCAATTTCCTCTTTAAAATGTATCAACCCTTACAAATGCATCCATAAAAGTACTCATTATAATTCACATTTCCTGTTTCTGCAGAATTTCTTTCCTGCTGTAGCACACTGGCTCAAATTAAGATCCTACATCTATACACAGGGAATAGCTTTTACGATGCAGGAAGGAGGAGAGGAGTTGAGGACTGAGAGGGAATGGAGAGAAGAGGAGGAGGTTAAGGAATGAGAGGGAATGGAGAGAAGGGGACGAGGTTAAGGAGTGCGAGGGAATTGAGGGGGGGGTGGATGGATAAGAGCACCTGAGAAAGTCTATTTAATTCATGTGAAAATGTAATTTCACCCACACATGCTTTTCTTTAGATGGCCTCTCCCTTGAATGAAGCCCACACATGCTTTTCTATCAAACACTCTACTGTAAGAGAGAAGAGCTTTCAGAAGAGCTGTCAGATAACCATGTCTGTTATAAACTAACCATTAAAACTGGCCCAGGGGCAGTGGTTACAGCTTCTCTGATCTGAGAAGCAGACCACTCAGTGTGTGATTTGATAGGTGTGAAACTGTGTGTGTGCTGCTGTTGGTTACCATAGCTATAGGACTTCAAACCAGGTCTCGCACCAATATGGTCACCACATGGGCATGAGTAGGGAATATTACCATGAAGAGCCTGTCTGTGACGCAGGTTGTGTGTGTGTGTCTCGCAGGCCTGGTGTGTTTTGGCTTTGATGATAATGAAGCTGAGAGGAACAGGCTCTCAAGTGACAGATCAATGCCACCTCGACTCGACAGACTGCTGCTGCTGCTGCGTGTGCGTGTGTGTGCGTGTGTGTGTGTGTGTGTGTGTGTGTGTGTGTGTGTGTGTCTCAGGATGGTAAGTTGGTGGTTGAAGATTTCCCTCTAGTGGTGTGGGGGCTGTGCTTTGGCAAAGTGGGTGGGGTTATATCCTTCCTGTTTGGCCCTGTCCGGGGGTGTCCTCGGATGGGGCCACAGTGTCTCCTGACCCCTCCTGTCTCAGCCTCCAGTATTTATGCTGCAGTAGTTTATGTGTCGGGGGGCTAGGGTCAGTTTGTTTATCTGGAGTACTTCTCCTGTCCTATTCGGTGTCCTGTGTAAATCTAAGTGTGCGTTCTCTAATTCTCTCCTTCTCTCTTTCTTTCTCTCTCTCGGAGGACCTGAGCCCTAGGACCATGCCCCAGGACTACCTGACATGATGACTCCTTGCTGTCCCCAGTCCACCTGGCCATGCTGCTGCTCCAGTTTCAACTGGCCTGGGCCCTAGGACCATGTCCCAGGACTACCTGACATGAGGACTCCTTGCTGTCCCCAGTCCACCTGGCCATGCTCCTGCTCCAGTTTCAACTGTTCTGCCTTACTATTATTCAACCATGCTGGTCATTTATGAACATTTGAACATCTTGGCCACGTTCTGTTATAATCTCCACCCGGCACAGCCAGAAGAGGACTGGCCACCCCACATATGCTCTCTCTAATTCTCTCTTTCTTTCTCTCTCTCGGAGGACCTGAGCCCTAGGACCGTGCCCCAGGACTACCTGACATGATGGCTCCTTGCTGTCCCCAGTCCACCTGACTGTGCTGCTGCTCCAGTTTCAACTGTTCTGCCTTATTATTATTTGACCATGCTGGTCATTTATGAACATTTGAACATCTTGGTCATGTTCTGTTATAATCTCTACCCGGCACAGCCAGAAGAGGACTGGCCACCCCACATAGCCCGGTTCCTCTCTAGGTTTCTTCCTAGGTTTTGGCCTTTCTAGGGAGTTTTTCCTAGCCACCGTGCTTTTACACCTGCATTGTTTGCTGTTTGGGGTTTTTGGCTGGGTTTCTGTACAGCACTTTGAGATATCAGCTGATGTACGAAGGGCTATATAAATAAATTAGATTTGATTTGATTTGTGTGTGTGTGTGTTTTTAATTCCTTTCAGACTATATGCTTATTGGGCTGATAGGTCATTGCTCTGGTTGTTTGTGTAAAAAAGAAGGGAACTTAATTAAAGAGCAGGAAATTAACTAGTTTTTTCACCTTTAGATAAAAATGAATGAAAACAGTATTACTGCTTGTACATAATTGGTGTGGGATATTATTAATTTCAGATAAGGTTTCAAATATATATGCATGCCAACAGATTTTCTTGTGTGTGTGTGTGTGTAGGTGCGTGTGTCTGCCTAAATGTGTGTCTTTGTGTCTCTGTGTCTGTGTGATTCTTTTAGCAATGGCAGCATCGACGTGTGGTTGTCAAGGTAGCGGATCCAGAATTCCAGACTATGCTCACTGAGTCTGTACAAAGTCAAACATTTCCTCAATTTTGGCTCAGTCACAGTGTTTAGGGCCAAATAGCATTACAGTTTGCTCTGTTTTTTGTAAATTCTTTCTAATGTGTCAAGTAATTATCTTTTTGTTTTCTCATGATTTGGTTGGGTCTAATTGTGTTGCTGGACCAGCTTGCTTAGTAGGCTCTTCTCCAGGTTAATTTCTCTGTAGGTGATGGCTTTGTTATGGAAGGTTTGGGAATCGCTTCCTTATATAGATGGTTGTAGAATTGAACGGCTCTTTTCTGGATTTTGATCATTAGCGAGTATCGGACAAATTCTGCCCTGCATTATTTGGTGTTTTACTTTGTTCTCTGTTTCTGTGGGGATTATTATAGTTTATTGACCACTATGAAGGCATCTCCTACACACTTGTGTAATATGGAATGGTGACAATATACAACACGTGAGATCGGTATGTGATAACATTTACAGATTTCATCCCAACGGGGCTGAATATGAACACATTCAATGATTGCCATGGGAATTGAGGCAGTGCTGTTCCAGTATCTATCTAATCTCATATTGTGTGTTTGTTAAATAGCGTCCTCTTCATCTGTCTAATCTCATAAAGTCTCTGGCGACATTTGAAAAGTTCACCCTCCTCGTTGTGAGGTCTCCGGATGACATGAGGGCAGATTGTGACTTCTCAGCTGCCTTGCCCTCTGACGCCGGGTGACATTTTAGAACCGTAATCAGGGTGCTGGAGTTAGGAGGAAATAAACATGAGTGTCAGATTGTCCAGCGCTATTTCATTCCTACCGTACAATAGTTTTTTTTGTCTCCACAAATGAATTCTGAACTGTAACCTTGCCTTTTCTCTCTGTTGCTTCATCGCCATATTTTATTTAGCCTCTTTTCTAACCTTTTATGTGAAAAAGGACTTTACCCTGACCCCCAAACACACACATTATAACATTTACCTCAAAATAAACACTGGACAGGTAATTGTGTGAAGGGCAGCTAGTATACTCACATTACAAACAACATGGTTCCACATGTCTGTACATGTGGGGTGTAAACATAATGACAAATGTGTTTCTTTTGTGTTGGTTCCAGATATGGCCAGAATGGCTCATGGTTGTGTCACTTTGTATAATACCCATAAGTCAGTGCTTTGGCATACGCTCTGATTCCACACAACTTCCCCCTCAATGCTCAGACGAATTTACATTATGCAAAACTTAATTACCACAGCCTAATTAGTTGGCAGTCTCATCTATCATTTAGAAAAGGAGAGGGGTTGTCTGTGTGTGTGTCTGTGTGTGTGTGTGTGTGTGTGTGTGTGTGTGTGTGTGTGTGTGTGTGTGTGTGTGTGTGTGTGTGTGTGTGTGTGTGTGTGTGTGTGTGTGTGTGTGTGTGTGTGTGTGTGTGTGTGTGTGTGTGTGTGTGTGTGTGTGTATATTGTATCTCTGTGTCAATGGTGTGCCTTAATCTACTATATCTTCTTGTGTCAGTTTTCTGAGCTGGTGCATCTTGGGTAAGGCTGTGGGCATGTCAAACTGAATTATGTTTTTCCTGTTCTGGCCACACCTGAAGCTTGACTTCATACAAAAATTTTGGAATTCATGTTTTGGTACTCTTGACTGATTGAGGACAGATACTATCAATCGACTGAGGAAGGAAACATAGCTTTCATTTGTAATGGAATATCTTCATAGGTGTCACGCCTTGGTCTTAGTATTTTGTGTTTTCTTTAATTATTTGTTCAGGCCAGGGTGTGACATGGGGTTATTGTATTTTCGTATTAGGGTTTGTAGTATTTGGGATCGCGGCTGAGTAGGGGTAGCCGGGGTTTCACTGTGTATTTCGTGGGTGATTGTTCCTGTCTCTGTGTAGTTGTCACCAGATAGGCTGTAATTAGGTTTCACGTTCCGTTTGTTGTTTTTGTATTTGTATAGTTATTTCATGTGTCACTTTTTCATTAAAGTCATGAGTAACCACCACGCTGCATTTCGGTCCGACTCTCTTTCGACAAACGATGAACGCCGTTACAATAGGAGTACAGAGGCCCATTATCAGCAACCATCACTCCTGTGTTCCAATGGGACGTTGTGTTAGCTAATCCAAGTTTATCATTTTAAAAGGCTAATTGATCATTAGAAAACCCTTTTGCAATTATGTTAGCACAGATGAAAACTGTTGTGTTGATTAAAGAAGTAAGACAACTGGCCTTCTTTAGACTAGCTGAGTATCTGGAGCATCAGCATTTGTGGGTTCGATTACAGGCTCAAAATGGCCAGAAGACCTTTCTTCTGAAACTCGTCAGTCTATTCTTGTTCTGAGAAATGAAGGCTATTCCATGTGAGAAATTGCAAAGAAACTGAAGATCTCGTACAACGCTGTGTACTACTCCCGTCACAGAACAGTGCAAACAGGCTCTAACCAGAATAGAGGAAGTGGGAGGCCCCGGTGCACAACTGAGCAAGAGAACAAGTACATTAGAGTGTCTAGTTTGAGAAACAGATGCCTCACAAGTCCTCAACTGGCAGCTTCATTAAATAGTACCCGCAAAACACCCGTCTCAACGTCAACAGTGAAGAGGCGACTCCGGGATGCTGACCTTCTAGGCAGAGTTCCTCTGTCCAGTCTCAACATCAACAGTGAAGAGGCGACTCCGGGATGCTGACCTTCTAGGCAGAGTTCCTCTGTCCAGTCTCAACATCAACAGTGAAGAGGCGACTCCGGGATGCTGACCTTCTAGGCAGAGTTCCTCTGTCCAGTCTCAACATCAACAGTGAAGAGGCGACTCCGGGATGCTGACCTTCTAGGCAGAGTTCCTCTGTCCAGTCTCAACATCAACAGTGAAGAGGCGACTCCGGGATGCTGGCCTTCTAGGCAGAGTTCCTCTGTCCAGTCTCAACATCAACAGTGAAAACTCCGTGCTGACCTTCTAGGCAGAGTTCCTCTGTCCAGTCTCAACATCAACAGTGAAGAGGCGACTCCGGGATGCTGACCTTCTAGGCAAAGTTCCTCTGTCCAGTGTCTGTGTTCTTTTGCCCATCTTTATCTTTTCTTTTTATTGGCCAGTCTGAGATATGTTTTTTTCTTTGCAACTCTGCCTAGAAGGCCAGCATCCCAGAGTCACCTCCTATATACTTGGATTAGCTAACACAACGTGCCATTGGAACACAGGAGTGATGGTTGCTGATAATGGGCCTCTGTACGCATATGTAGATATTCCATTAAAAATCAGCCGTTACCAGCTACAATAGTCGTTTACAACATTAACAATGTCTACACTGTATTTCTGATCAATTTGATGTTATTTTAATGGACAGAAAAATGTGCTGTTCTTTCAAAAACAAGGACATTTCAGCCAATAGAGGCACACGGAGAGCTATCGACACCCAAACAAAAGACCCAACGTGGATAAATGGCTTGGGAACGTGGGCCTGAACAGGGGAGCTGGAGCGTGCGTTCAAGGGAACACTGCAGAAGTAATGATGCTAAACGGGAGCGTTTTCTCCATTGAAAAGAGCCAGACACAACCTAGGGCACAGTGTCTTTGTCTTCAGCATGTCGTCTGTGTTCTTTTCTGTTATGCCTCTCAGATGACCGAAAAGCCTCGAGTCTGAAGAGACCCTTGAGTCAACGCTGGGCTGTTTGAGTTGCAGTGGAGAGGAGAGCAGTTAAATGAGCCAGTTGGAAGCTGATGATGAGATGGACTTAAAGGGATACTTTGGGATTTTGGCAAGGAGCCCTTTATCAACTTCCACACAGTCAGATGAACTCATGGATGCCATTTGTATGTCTCTGCATCCAGTATGAAGGAAGTTAGAGGTAGTTTTGTGAGCTAATGGTAACTAGCGTTAGCGCAATGACTGGAAGTATATGGTATCTACTAGCATGCTAGCAGTTGCCATAGACTTCCAGTCATTGCGCTAATGCTAGTTAGCAATTGCGTTAATGCTTGTTAGCAACTTCCTTCAAACTGCTCACAGATACATACAAATGGTATCAGCGAGTTCATCTGACTCTGGGGAAGTAGATAAAGGGCTTGATTGCCAAAATCCTGAAGTATCCCTTTAAGGGGTTTATGAAAAAGCTACCAACTCATAGAGAGGAGATATTACCTAATTTATTCGGCTATTCGTCCTTTGTCCAGCTCCTATGCCACGTTTTGATGCGAGGAAACATTCTCCATTCTTTGTAATGTACCAGATTGGGACAATGCAGAGTCATGTCAATAACATCACCATGTCTCCTTCATATAAATATTTTATTCAATATGTTGTATCTGTGTATACAATGGAGACACAAACTGTACAGTGCAGACAAACTCTTTTGCATATATATGTATGTAAAGTTAGCGGTACATTTACCGACACAATCTCTTTTTTTTCTTCTTTTTGTTTTGACTTGATACACATAGGCTACAGTACTACATGCTTATCTCCACTGCCTTTCTTGTTTACCATGCAACAGGTGAGAGACGTATAGACTGAGAGAGAGAGAGAGAGAGAGAGAGAGAGAGAGAGAGAGAGAGAGAGAGAGAGAGAGAGAGAGAGAGAGAGAGAGAGAGAGACAGATGGAGAGATAGAGAGAGGGGTGGGCAGGGGTAAGGGGAAGAATGAGATGGAATGTTGAGAAAGAAAGAAAGAAAGGGAGAGAGAATTGTACATGTGCACAGTCAAAGTCAATTCAATTTGACAAAAACGGATCCAGTCTCACTTGAAGTAGTCAGTTAGAGATTCAGAATCCAGCAGCACATAGAGCTCAACGATGGCAGGATTCAATCAGAGACCTTAGAGAGAGTTTGGCCAATGCAGTCTGAACTATGACATCACAGAGCTCGATGGCAGCCACGTTCGTGTCACTGGGCAATATTGAATCCTCAAGAGGCAGCAATGTGGTGCCCAGCCCTACAGTTGGCCCAACTCTCCATATTAAATGACTCTGGTTTCAACAGGAACAGAAACACCATTAACTCAAAGACACAACACCATCAAATTGTAGGTCTACATTTCTTTGTCAAGAACAGCAGCTTTTGTTCAGCTTGGTACAGACAAAACACTGGACAAGAAGTACAGCAAATGTTGCTTCAACACTTTCCCACAAACAGCCCAGTGGAATCTTTTTTTTTTTACACCATACCTTTTCGAGTGGTTTCTCTATGATCTCACCCAGCTAGCAAGCTTACGGTGGCCCATGAGCAGCCCGGGCCACAGGGCAAAATCGGCATCCATGGCCCGTTTTGCTCATAGGCTTTACAGTGGCTGACTGTTGTTATAAGCTCTTGGAGCTAGCGTGAGCCTTCAGGTCCCAGGCAGGGTTACAGGCTCAGCGAACTACCTCTGCTACATATACAGGAAGTGACAGATCTTGATCCTCACAGTAAACATTTCAGCACAAAAACGTAACAGACCAATATCATTCCCTTATTTCATTTAGACGAATGACACGTAAAAGAGTTTGGGTAAAGTCAAACGACGGGCAACGTCAAAGTATCAATGGCTTCTAAATGAGAAAGCTACAACTCCAAGATGGGAGGTTTGTAGTCACAGTGTGAAAGCCAATGGATATAGGACTGCGGCAGCGTACCTCTTACCAATGCCAGCTAACAGCTACACCTCCAACATCACTTCTTTTACTGGTCCGTTTAGGACTGTTCCCTGTAGTGACTCTGTAGTGACTCTACTGTTCATTCAATATTTTTGTACGTTCTTTGACTCTGTGAACTTCACTATGTGTGCATGTACAGGGAGCTGTCAAAATACAGGAAACGCCAACATAGTGTCGTAATAGGGTGTTGTGCCACGAGCCAGAACAGCTTCAATGAACCTTGGCAGAGATTCTAGAAGTGTCTGGAACTCTATTGGAGGAATGCAACACTATTCTTCTGCAAGAAATTTCATCATTTGGTGTTTTTTTTGGCAGGTTGAAGTTTATTCTCACGAGTCTTGTCCTAGAGGCAGAACTGAGCGATTTCCCCTTAGATAGGCCAGCTGCAAAGTGAAATGGGCTTTTTGGTGTTAATTTAAGGTGAGGGTTAGGCATTAGGGTTAACAGTGTGGTTAAAGTTAGGTTTAAAATCAGATTGTATGATTTGTGCCTGTGCCAGCTAGCTAGTGACCACTCTGCAGAAATGCCTCCAGAACAAGATTCATGACAAAAAAACACTAACCTGCTTTTTGTTGATGGTGATGGAAAACGCTGTCTCAAGCACCGCTCCAGAATCTCCCATAAGTGTTCAGTTGGGTTGAGATCTGGTGACTGTGCGGCCATTGCCTGGGGTTTACACCATCTTCATGCTCACCAAAACGTTCAGTTACCACTTGTGCCCTGTGGATGGGGGACCCTTATCATCATAGGGGGGCATAGCCATGGTAGCCAAAATAATGGCCTACCCAGCATTTTTATAAATTACCCTAAGATGGGATGTTAATTGCTTAATTAACTCGGGAACCACACCTGTGTGGAAGCACATTCTTTCAATATACTTGGCATCCCTCATTTACTCAAGCGTTTCCATTATTTTGGGCAGTTACCTATATGTTGCCAGTGAAAATGCTACATGTCGGTCACCCTTATGCAACTTTTGGCACTTTTCAAATATTGAATTGGAATTTCAATTAATGTCCTGAATTGACCATGGCTCTGGATAGAAACTCATAGCTTCTGTGGACATGCTAGTTACTCTGCTACCATGCACTCTACCTACCATGCATTGCATCTGCTACCTCCTCAATACTACCAACGCATGAACATCTCATCCCCAGCCCCAGTCCTCTCCCTCTATACATGTCTTACAAAATACAAGTATTGCCCTCCTGTATCATTCACTGCCTAAATGAACCTACACACACAGAGAAAATAGTGATAGTAAGAAATAGAATAGAGATGTGGAGGTAGAGATAGAGAGAAGCTAAGAAAGAATGAGAGAGTGAGAGAGACAGAGAGAGAAAGAAACTAAGAAAGAATGAAAGAGGAAGCGAGAGAGAGAAGCTTAGAAAGAATGAGAGAGAGAGAGACAATCATTTGAAAAATAGATGACAATTCTGTTTTGTGTCATTACAACAATCTATCCAGACGGTCGCTGGTGCATTTTGGGTATAGAATTATAAACAAGCAAACAAATTGGTAAACAGACGAACAAACAGACTGTGGTCAATATGGATGGACTCTGTTCCTATAGTGTGTCAGAGTGAGAGAGGGGGCTTATGGGTAGCCATCAGCAGGCAAGGCTACCTGGCAAAAAGGAAGAGGGGAAAAAACGCTTTGTCATCATTCTCACAGATTGTCACAGAAAAATAATCGTAAGGATTTGAAAAAGGCATTCCGTATCGCGTAGGTAGGGCATTCCACTGTCCAAGTTTGTAGTTTATCTAGCTGATAAAATCAGCCAATTCCCCTCCTCCTCCCCTTCCTCCTCCTCCTTGTCAACACCTTCCTGCTCCTTCTTCTCCCCTCCTCTTCTCCCTTCCACCTCCCCTCCCCCATCCCCTAAATGGAGTGGTCCATTTCCTCATCTTGAACACCACTGCACCGAATCAGCCAAAAAGAGAAAGAGAGAGAAAAAGAGAGAAGAGGTGGGACTTAGCCCATAATTGACCAATCAAGGTGAGAGTTTGAGTGCAGTGGGCAGAGTCTCAAGTCTCTGTCGTGTGGGGGGAGAGGAGGGGGCAGGGTTATGTTGCAGTCTCCTTCGGGTCGGGTTTGTTGATTGGTTTGCCCCCGTTCATGGCCACTGGTTCGCTGGTTGTGCTTTTGCTGGGCGGGACTCCGGCAACTTTAGGCAATGTCTCCCTGACGTCGTGCAACGACGGCTCCTTGTACATCGCAACTACAGAGAACAGGAGAGATCAGAGTGTTAGAGCGTGTGAGTGTGTGTGTGTGTGTGCATCCATGTGTGTGTGACAACCCCCTTACCTTCTATAGGTTTGGGCAGGAAGTGAGCGGCTGGTTTGGTCTTTTTCACTCGGTTGCCCTTCATGGGCTGTCCTTCCTTGTTCAGGCCCAAGAACCAGGCCCTCCCAGACTCATTCTGTCTGTACAGCATCGACGAGTAGATCACATAGTAGTTCTCAAACACAGACTCCTTAAACTTACACTCTGCTGTAAACAGCTCCTACAGGAGACACACACACACACACACACACACACACACACACACACACACACACACACACACACACACACACACACACACACACACACACACACACACACACACACACACACACACACACACACACACACACACACACACACACACACACACACACAGAATCAGTATCAAACATACAACAATGGACAAATTGCTACCACTTAATATTCCATTAGATACCAGCCCAACGTCCATCCAAGACTTTTATAATCAACTGTTTCCATGACGTTTATTTAACTTCCATTGGCGACGATTTACCAACATTCAACCTGCTAAATGACTCACCCTGAATTGAATTACGCTGCTCTATCGATCTCTACATATATTCAGCCTGAATCCTAGAAGTTGTTCAGCCATCCTAGAAGATGTTTGTGCTCACTTCAAAATGAGGGGTGTTGTACAAAACACATTCATCAGCGATTGGATCATCTCTAACCAATCAGAGTATCAAAGCCAATGACGTGATTCATGGTTTGTGATGGCTCGCTCTAGCCCAACCCATTGGTTTCTGGAACCAATCAGAACGTTTAGAATGTGTTTGCATTCTACAAGATGTCAGGGAGGAAAGCAAATCCAGACTCATTGTGGAGAAGAAACGCTAGTGGGGGTGGTGTTTGGCGCTGTGGCTGGATGGGCAGTCAGTCTCCTAAATGACTGATTTGTACTGTAATTAACCATCCCTAGCTTCCAGGGCTTCAGAGAGACAGACGGGCTGGGAAAACATTGAAATTCCAATCAGGTGTGCTTGTCAGTCACCACCACAAGAAAAGAGACACTCACTCACCTGTGTGGGCCTTTGTTCCCAGTTACCATGGAAACGATGGAACAGAGAAGATGGGAGGGGAAGAGGAGGAGGATGGGGAAGTGGTTTGATGTGATGTTTAGGTGTGATTGATCGTGTTTGTGGTTGGCAACGTATTTCCATTTTCCTTTGCTCTTTTTATGGTTCTCATTATGGTTCACTGCACTTTTCCCCTGTGTCTTTCAACTCTGTCCAATTAGCACATTCAGGCTGTGTCTCAATAGTCTAAAGTTGCTTCCTCTACTTGTCTTCTCTCCTCTCTTTTATCTGCTCTGATGTGAAAGAATTGGACAGGTGTCCACCATGTTGCTCTTACTTATCTTGTGATTTCAGATCATTTAGGATTTAAAGGCCCAATGCAGACTTCAATTTTTTTATTTTTTTTTATCTCAACATCAAATAATTTCTGGGTAACAATTAAGTACCTTACTGCGATTGTTTTCAATTAAAATAGTAAAAAATAAACAAAAATAGCTTCTTAGCAAAGAGCGATTTTCTCAAGCAAAAATGTTGCTATGAATGTTTGGGAGGGGTTTGAGTGGAGAGGGGAAAACTGAAAACTAGCTGTTATAGGCAGAGACGTTAGGAACCCTCTTTCTAATTGGTCTATTAATTAATTATTCGCCTGGTTATACCACCAAAACTCCATCCCACCAAAATATACATTTTTAAACAGCTCTTTCACTAAAAGGACATTATCATAATTTTCATAATTTCACAGTATTATTCCAACCTCATAGTGTGGAAATATACTGTACATAAAACATAGGAAATCACACGTTTGACTGCACTGAGCCTTTAAGGTGAGGTGACAAGGAGAGGAAGCCATTTTAGACAATTGAGATGGACCTGCATACTGAACAATGTTATAAAACACAGGCTGTTAGAGAGAGAGAAGAGGAGGCAGTGGAGATTAACGGAGAGAATGAAAGAGGGGAAGGAAAGAAAGAAAGGAGGACGTAGGAGGAGAGAAGAGAGAGATAAATCACCAAGAGAGGAGGATGTTTCCTGGGGGGGAAACACACAAACACACACACAGTCTTGTATAACTAACCTTGTGGGGACACACAATTCAGTCCCATTCAAATCCTATTTTACCCCACCCCTAAACCTAACACTAACCTTAACCCTAGCTCCTAACCATAACCCTAAAACGAACCCTAGCTCCTAACCCTAAACATAATTCTAACCCTAACACTAATTCTAACCTTAACTCTAAACTCCATAGAAACAGCATTTGACCTTGTGGGGACCAACAAAATGTCCCTAGTTGGTCAAATATTTGTTTGTTTACTATTCTTCTGGGGACTTCTGGTCCCAACAAGTATAGTTAAACATGTTCTCACACACACACACACACACACACACACACACACACACACACACACACACACACACACACACACACACACACACACACACACACACACACACACACACACACACACACACACACACACACACACACACACACACACACACACACACACACACACACACACACACACAGTTTGCTACAGCAGGAATATAATCCTGCAGCAACATGAAATGTGAGGTATTATGTGATTATAATTAATGGACATTTTTGTAGGGAAAATCAAGTCTGACATTTTGAAGTAGAAATTACAAACTTCAGAAGCCTTATTAAACCTTGCATATACTAGACGTTTTAAATGTCCTGCACTGCAAGAAACGTATCCTGCAACAGGGTGATCAAATGAAATCCTACATCTGTACACACACACATGCTGGACCTTAATATTTTATAATAGTAGAAACTGATTTAGGGCCAGTTTTCATGCTGTGCTCTATACAGCTGAGGTTAGACCAGGGGTTAGAAGGGTGCAGAGGTCAGACCAGGGGTTAGAAGGGTGCTGAGGTCAGACCAGGGGTTAGAAGGGTGCTGAGGTCAGACCAGGGGTTAGAAGGGTGCAGAGGTCAGACCAGGGGTTAGAAGGGTGCAGAGGTCAGACCAGGGGTTAGAAGGGTGCAGAGGTCAGACCAGGGGTTAGAAGGGTGCAGAGGTCAGACCATTGGTTAGAAGGGTGCAGAGGTCAGACCAGGGGTTAGAAGGGTGCAGAGGTCTGACCAGGGGTTAGAAGGGTGCAGAGGTCAGACCAGGGGTTAGAAGGGTGCAGAGGTCAGACCAGGGGTTAGAAGGGTGCAGAGGTCTGACCAGGGGTTAGAAGGGTGCAGAGGTCTGACCAGGGGTTAGAAGGGTGCAGAGGTCAGACCAGGGGTTAGAAGGGTGCAGAGGTCAGACCAGGGGTTAGAAGGGTGCAGAGGTCAGACCAGGGGTTAGAAGGGTGCAGAGGTCAGACCATTGGTTAGAAGGGTGCAGAGGTCTGACCAGGGGTTAGAAGGGTGCAGAGGTCAGACCAGGGGTTAGAAGGGTGCAGAGGTCAGACCAGGGGTTAGAAGGGTGCAGAGGTCAGACCAGGGGTTAGAAGGGTGCAGAGGTCAGACCAGGGGTTAGAAGGGTGCAGAGAGTGATCCAGTATTGATCCCACATGACCACCTGGTTCCAGTGAGGATAGAGCTTATTGTTTTCTCCGTCATACAGGGAGTGTGTGTCAGTGTGTGCGTGGTGTGTATGTGGTGTGTGTGTGTGTGTAGGTGTGTGGCGTGTGTGGTGTGGTGTGTATGTGTGTGTTGTGTCGTGTTTGTGTGTTGAGTGTGTGTGTGTGTGTCATGTGTTGTGTGTATGTGTGGTAAGTGTGTGTATGTGTATGTGTGTCGTGTGGCAAAAGTGTATGTGTGGGTTTGTGTGTGTTTGTCCCTCCAACACTGTTCATTATCACACTGCTAATTACCCAGGGGAATTGTGGGTAAACAAGTAAGTTAAAGAAAGGAAAGAGGGCGAGAGGAGGAGGACTGGAGAATGGCAGAATACAGGACAGAATAAACACTGTGTGAAGGACTAGTGAAACTTAGAGACCTCTTTAGATGGGGTGTTAAAGTCTTAAAGGAGCAATTGTCATTTTTGACAAAATTCATTTTTGTATAAGTTATCTTTTCGAAAGTATTTTGGCCATTGTGGTTTAAACCAAATAAGCTATATGATACTCTGAGAAAAATGTCAGAATCATGGTGTTCAGTTCCACAGTTGTCTGTATCTCTTCAGCTGCCATAAACTGTTAACATGGAGAGGTATAGAGTAGCATCCCTCCTGTCTGGTTTCCTTTAGTGAGGATGACACCATGCTCTTCCTTTCAACTCCGCAAACCTTTCATCTAGTCATCCTGTCCTGTTTCTGCCTCTGGATCCAACACACACGTGCACACACATACGTGCACACACACACGCCACAAGGTCTAGGTCAGAAAACAGATGCTCTGGTATAGAAAGGAAAAGTGAGAGAGAGAGAGAGAGAGAGAGAGAGAGAGAGAGAGAGAGAGAGAGAGAGAGAGAGAGAGAGAGAGAGAGAGAGAGAGAGAGAGAGAGAGAGAGGGTAGAGATGGAGAGAGGGTGAGAGAGGGTGAGAGAGGGAGAGGGAGAGAGGTAGAGATGGAGAGAGGGTGAGAGAGGGAGAGGGAGAGAGAGGGAGAGAAGAGGATGAAATGAGAGAGAGTGAGAGAAGAGGGAGAGCGAGACCGAAAGCAAGAGAGAAGACGAAGACGAAGACGAAGAGGTAGTGAGAGAGAGAGAGAGAGAGAGAGAGAGAGAGAGAGAGAGAGAGAGAGAGAGAGAGAGAGAGAGAGAGAGAGAGAGAGAGAGAGAGAGAGAGACAGATAGGAGAGAGAGAGACAGAGAGAGAGAGAGAGAGAGAGAGAGAGAGAGAGAGAGAGAGAGAGAGAGAGAGAGAGAGAGAGAGAGAGAGAGAGTAGAGATGGAGAGAGGGTGAGAGAGGGTGAGAGAGGGAGAGGGAGAGAGGTAGAGATGGAGAGAGGGTGAGAGAGGGAGAGGGAGAGAGAGGGAGAGAAGAGGATGAAATGAGAGAGAGTGAGAGAAGAGGGAGAGCGAGACCGAAAGCAAGAGAGAAGACGAAGACGAAGACGAAGAGGTAGTGAGAGAGAGAGATAGAGAGAGAGAGAGAGAGAGAGAGAGAGAGAGAGAGAGAGAGAGAGAGAGAGAGAGAGAGAGAGAGAGAGAGAGAGAGAGAGGAAGAGAATAGAAGAGAGAGAAGAGAGAGAGAAGAGAGAGAGAGAGAGAGAGAGAGAGAGAGAGAGAGAGAGAGAGAGAGAGAGAGAGAGAGAGAGAGAGAGAGAGAGAGAGAGAGAGAGAGAGAGAGAGAGAGAGAGAGAGAGAGAGAGAAGAGAATAGAGAGAACGAGAAGAGAGGGAGAGAAGAGGATGAAATGAGAGAGAGTGAGAGAAGAGGGAGAGCGAGACCGAAAGCAAGAGAGAAGACGAAGACGAAGAAGTAGTGAGAGAGAGAGATAGAGAGAAGGAAGGAAGAAGAGAGAGAGAGAGAGGAGGAAGAGAGAGAGAAGGAAGAAGAGGAGAGAGAGAAGAGGAAGAGAGAGACAACAAAAGAGAGATATACACACAGCCATACAAAGGTTTAATGTATTTTTCCACCAAATAAACAAATAACTGTAATTATCCTCATGCCAATATATAAGCTACAGTATGTGACTTTGTGTCTTTGTCCCTTAAAGCCGCAACTACCCCCCCCCACACACACACTGCTCCTCCTGATCCCTATCCTGCCTTTCCGAATTATAACCAAATCACCCAGGAATATTACGGAAATTAGGAAAGACCACTGCTGGCAAGCATCCACTTAAACAGCAACAGGGAGAAATGGTGGGAAAGAGTACAGTTGAGAGTTTCAGCATGTGTGAGTGTGTGTGTGCGCGCATGCATGTGTTGCCTGTGTATTCATGTGTTTAATATGTCATGGAACATGTCAGCTCATAGGCATCAGCAGACTCTGGACAGGAATTAGTGGTTGTCTCCTTGTTTATCTCTAGTGAACAAAAATATAAATGCAACATGTAAAATGTTGGTTCCATGTTTCATGAGCTTAAATAAAAGATCCCAGAAATGTTAGTTACACACAAAAAAGTGTATTTCTCTCAAATTTTGTGCACAAATTTGTTTCCATCCCTGTTAGTGAGTATTTCTCCTTTGCCAAGATAATCCATCCACCTGACAGGTGTGGCATATCAAGAAGCTGATTAAACAGCATGACCATTACACAGGTGCACCTTGTACTAGGGACAATAAAAGGGCACTCTAAAATGTGCAGTTGTGTCACACAACACAATGCCACAGACGGTTTTGAGGAAGCATGCAATTGGCATGCTGACTGCAATAATGTCCACAAGAGCTGTTGCCAGATAAAAAGTTAATTTCTCTACCATAAGCCGCCTCCAATATCATTTTAAAGAATTTGGCAGGAAGTCCAACCGGCTTCACAACTGCAGACCACGTGTAACCACGCCAGCCCAGGACCTCCACATCCACAGACCACGTGTAACCAGCCCAGGACCTCCACATCCACAGACCACGTGTAACCAGCCCAGGACCTCCACATCCACAGACCACGTGTAACCAGCCCAGGACCTCCACATCCACAGACCACGTGTAACCAGCCCAGGACCTCCACATCCACAGACCACGTGTAACCAGCCCAGGACCTCCACATCCACAGACCACGTGTAACCAGCCCAGGACCTCCACATCCACAGACCACGTGTAACCAGCCCAGGACCTCCACATCCGGCTTCTTCACCTGCGGGATCGTTCGAGATCAGCCACCTGGACAGCTGATGAAACTGAGTATTTTTGTCTTGTTAAAAAGCCCTTTTGTGGGGAAAAGGTGGCACTTACAGCATCTATCTCACTTACGTTTTCCTCCATAGTATTAACATGTAGAGGATATGATAATTCTCCCTCCATAGTATTAACATGTAGAGGATATGATAGTTCTCCCTCCATAGTATTAACATGTAGAGGATATGATAGTTCTCCCTCCATAGTATTAACATGTAGAGGATATGATAGTTCTCCCTCCATAGTATTAACATGTAGAGGATATGATAGTTCTCCCTCCATAGTATTAACATGTAGAGGATATGATAGTTCTCCCTCCATAGTATTAACATGTAGAGGATATGATAGTTCTCCCTCCATAGTATTAACATGTAGAGGATATGATAGTTCTCCCTCCATAGTATTAACATGTAGAGGATATGATAGTTCTCCCTCCATAGTATTAACATGTAGAGGATATGATAGTTCTCCCTCCATAGTATTAACATGTAGAGGATATGATAGTTCTCCCTCCATAGTATTAACATGTATAGGATATGATAGTTCTCCCTCCATAGTATTAACATGTAGAGGATATGATAGTTCTCCCTCCATAGTATTAACATGTATAGGATATGATAGTTCTCCTCCATAGTATTAACATGTAGAGGATATGATAGTTCTCCCTCCATAGTATTAACATGTATAGGATATGATAGTTCTCCCTCCATAGTATTAACATGTAGAGGATATGATAGTTCTCCCTCCATAGTATTAACATGTAGAGGATATGATAGTTCTCCCTCCATAGTATTAACATGTAGAGGATATGATAGTTCTCCCTCCATAGTATTAACATGTAGAGGATATGATAGTTCTCCCTCCATAGTATTAACATGTAGAGGATATGATAGTTCTCCCTCCATAGTATTAACATGTAGAGCATATGATAGTTCTCCCTCCATAGTATTAACATGTAGAGGATATGATAGTTCTCCCTCCATAGTATTAACATGTAGAGGATATGATAGTTCTCCCTCCATAGTATTAACATGTAGAGGATATGATAGTTCTCCCTCCATAGTATTAACATGTAGAGGATATGATAGTTCTCCCTCCATAGTATTAACATGTACAGGATATGATAGTTCTCCCTCCATAATATTAACATGTAGAGGATATGATAGTTCTCCCTCCATAGTATTAACATGTACAGGATATGATAGTTCTCCCTCCTTAGTATTAACATGTAGAGGATATGATAGTTCTCCCTCCATAATATTAACATGTTGTCACGACTTCCACCGAAGTCGTTTCCTTTCCTTGTTCGGGCGGTGTTCGGCGGCCGGTGTCACCAGTCTTCTAGCCATCGTCCATTCACTTTTCATTTTCCATTTGTTTTGTCTTGTTTTCCTGCACACCTGGTTTCCATTTCCCTCATTTATTGTTTTGTATTTAACCCTCTGTTCCCTCCATGTCTTTGTGTGGAATTGTTTGTTGTAGGTGCTTGTGTACATGTTTACTGGTGCGTGTCGGGTTTGTGTACCCATATTGTGTTGTATTTTTATGCCATTGGATTAAACTGCTCTGGCTACTACCTAGTTCTGCTCTCCTGTGTCTGACTTCCCTGCCACCAGTTACGCACCCCTTTACACATGTACAGGACATGATAGTTCTCCCTCCATAGAAAACTCTAAGACTTGATGGTGAGGGCTACAGTATATACTGTGTACTGTTTTTGTTACTATAAAGGTGTAAACCCACATACAGCTTTATGTGTAACTGTGTGTGTGTGTTGCCTGTGTGTCTGCATGAGTGTCTGCATGAGTGTGTGCTCGAGTACTCAGATGTGTGTGTTCTTCACACTCTTCAACACACACTCAGAGCTGGTTTCCTCTTGCCCAGCGTGGTTGGTATTTAACACATACCAGATCATTTCACACTAGTCCATCTGTTGACTGCAGAGACAGAGACCGAGAGAGATGGATGGAGAGAGTCGAGTCTCTCTCTGCAACCAGAGAGCCGTCTCATCTGTCTGACAGATGTGTAGTACTATAGATCATCTTGATGCTTCATCTTCAGGAGGAGTAACACTACAACACTCTATTCTTGATCTTACTGTTAAGGGTCGGCCATCTTGTGTCTTTGTGATTCATCAAAGCAGCGCCTTTATAAACCATTAATCAAAGCAGCGCCTTTATAAACCATTAATCAAAGCAGCGCCTTTATAAACCATTAATCAAAGCAGCGCCTCTGTAAACCGTACTAGAGCAACATATCTGTTGTTATTATTATAAAACATATTTCTTCGGTAAAAAAATAGACAATATCTGTTAAATCCCTAACAGGACTGCTTTTTTTTCATAGTCAGCGGTGTGTGTGTGTGTGTGTGTGTGTGTGTGTGTGTGTGTGTGTGTGTGTGTGTGTGTGTGTGTGTGTGTGTGTGTGTGTGTGTGTGTGTGTGTGTGTGTGTGTGCATGTGGACAGGACTTCCCCCATCAATAATGAACAGAGAAACAGAACATAACATCTCTCCTCCAACAAAGGAAAAACAAGCGGCCGGCTGCTCTCCTCTCTGCAGCATCATGTCACTGTCCCTCGCTCCGACACAGTGAGGAAAAAGAGTCATATTTGACTGCTCTGGTGTGTCAGGGTCGGGAATAATTCATATTTCCCTCCCTCCCTCCCACTCTCTCTCACCCTCTTTCTCACCACTTCACTTTCTCTCAAGGAAGCCCTCAAGTTTCCTTGGAGACAAGGAGAGAGAGGAGGGTTTGGGTGCAAACGGATGTGGATTTCTCTCTGTTTCAATCTCTCTCTCTTTCTCTCTCTGCTGGTCTTTTCCATATAAAGCTCCTTGTTAGAACACTGCCTGTCGAAGCAGAAGCAGCTGATGTAATTCCATTATTATGTGAAGAATAAAGAGGATGAGTGATGGTGAATTCACAATGAGAAACACGAAGGGAACTGCTCTTCTGATATATCTATTGTCATATAGTGACATGCCCATTGATTCATCACCAACCCCATAAAGACTAGAGAACTATTCAAGATAAGAATCTTACTGAGGAGTCATATAATGTTGCAGCCTAAAGAGAAGATGACCTCTCGTGCCCTACCTCGGGTAATGACCAGAGGAGGCTGGTGGGAGACGCTACTAAACATTGTCATGACCAGAGGAGGCTGGTGGGAGACGCTACAGGAGGACGGGCTCACTGTAACGGCTGGAATGGAATCAATGGAACGGAGTCAAATGTGTAGTTTCCATGTGTTTGATACCGTTCCATAGATTCCATTCCAGCCACTAGGATGAGCCTGTCCTCCTATAGCGCCTCCCACCAGCCTCCTCTGGTCATGACAGTATTTAGTATTCATGACGCATGTTCCCCTTCATACGAACCCGGGGTGAACCAATGGTCAGACAGACAGCACTGTACACAAAAAATAAGCCAAGGGAGTTTTTTTGAGCGAGAATAAAGACGACTTTCGATTAGTAAGCCATGTTAATAAGAAGGGTCTAGAAGAGTCTTATATGCTGAGCTACTGAGTGACTAGGACAGGCAAGACCCATACTATTGTGGAGGACTTAATTCTTCCTGCTGCCGCGGATATTGCTGGGACAATGCTGGGGGAAAGGCCCAAAAAACTATACAGACAATGCTTCATCAAACAACACTGTTTCACGATACATCAGTGACATGGTAGGAGATGTTGTGAAACAATTACTGCTTTGCATTCAAGCCAGTTAATTATTTCTGTTACAGCTGGATGAGTCAACAGACGTGGCGGGCCTGGCACAGCTCCTGGTATATGTCTGTTACAGCTGGATGAGTCAACAGGTCCTGGCACAGCTCCTGGTATATGTCTGTTACAGCTGGATGAGTCAACAGGTCCTGGCACAGCTCCTGGTATATGTCTGTTACAGCTGGATGAGTCAACAGGTACTGGCACAGCTCCTGGTATATGTCTGTTACAGCTGGATGAGTCAACAGGTCCTGGCACAGCTCCTGGTATATGTCCGTTACGTTTATGGGGGTCAATTAAGGAAGACACCCTCTTCTGGAAACCCAACATTGCAGAGTTAGGTGCATCCTTTCAAGCACATCCTTCTCATTAACCTGTGGTGAGTTACTCACCATTTTTGATGAACAAATAAAGTTTTATATGTAAGATGGTTAAATAAAGAGCAAAATGATTGATTATTATTATATTATTATTTGTGCCCTGGTTCTATAAGACTATTATTATTATTATTATTATTATTATTATTAACTCTTTGTCACTTCCCACGAGCCAGGTTGTGACAAAAACTCACACTCATTCTTATGTTTAATAAATGTATTGTATAGTGTGTGTGTGGTAGGCTTCCAATGATGGCAAAAAACAACATTTGATAGTGCGCTGACCCTGGTGCTAGAGGGGGTACAGTTGACCCTGGTGCTAGAGGGGGTACAGTTGACCCTGGTGCTAGAGGGGGTACAGTTGACCCTGGTGCTAGAGGGGGTACAGTTGACCCTGGTGCTAGAGGGGGTACAGTTGACCCTGGTGCTAGAGGGGTACAGTTGACCCTGGTGCTAGAGGGGTACAGCTGACCCTGGTGCTAGAGGGGGTACAGTTGACCCTGGTGCTAGAGGGGGTACAGTTGACCCTGGTGCTAGAGGGGGTACAGTTGACCCTGGTGCTAGAGGGGGTACAGTTGACCCTGGTGCTAGAGGGGGTACAGTTGACCCTGGTGCTAGAGGGGGTACAGTTGACCCTGGTGCTAGAGGGGGTACAGTTGACCCTGGTGCTAGAGGGGGTACAGCTGACCCTGGTGCTAGAGGGGGTTGACCCTGGTGCTAGTTGACCCTGGTGCTAGAGGGGGTACAGCTGACCCTGGTGCTAGAGGGGTTGACCCTGGTGCTAGAGGGGGTACAGTTGACCCTGGTGCTAGAGGGGGTACAGTTGACCCTGGTGCTAGAGGGGGTACAGTTGACCCTGGTGCTAGAGGGGTACAGCTGACCCTGGTGCTAGAGGGGTACAGTTGACCCTGGTGCTAGAGGGGGTACAGTTGACCCTGGGGTATGCCCTGGAGCTGGAGGTTGAATGACCCTGGTGCTAGAGGGGTATGGGACTATAAAACGTTTGGGAACCACTGTATTAGACCAATTCTCACTATGGCCTCTGGGGAAACGTCCACGTATTCCTCCTGAAGGATTCTAGAATCTTGTTGAACCCAGTGTGTCTACAGGACAGCTGGGCTGTATATTAGTACGACGACTGAGTGGTATAAAGGTTGCGTTTACACAGGCAGCCCAATTCCAATCTTTTTTTTCACTAATTGGTCTTTCAACCTGTCAGATCTTTGGCCAATAATTGGGTAAAAGATCGGATTTGGTCTGCCTGTGTAAACTCAGCCTTAGATAGTTAGATCAATCTGTTTTAGGTGAAATAATTACACACATACACTTATCGAAGAAAACTGAGTATTGTCATAGTAAATCAGCTCAACCAAGATGGCCGCCCGGCAGGCACACGTCATCATCAGCACTGGTCTGTACTCACTGATGAGTAGAGGTGTCCCTCCCCGTTCATGGCGATGTACAGACCCATCTTGACTGACTGGATGGCCACCACTCGAAGGCCCACTGGGATGAGGTTGAACAAAGCTGAGAGACAAATCAGCACAGTAAAGCGGAATGACAATCTTACCGATAGAATACACATTATTGTGTGTGTGTGTGTGTGTGTGTGTGTGTGTGTGTGTGAGTACGTAGCTACGTATGCATCTATATAAGATTCAGATACTCAGTCAACCATGTGACACAGTTCCACACGCACGCACGCACGCACGCACGCACGCACGCACGCACGCACGCACGCACACACACACACACACACACACACACACACACACGCACGCACACACACACACACACACACACACACACACACACACACACACACACACACACACACACACACACACACACACACACACACACACACACGACTAGAATGGAACGATACAGTATATATATGAAAGCTACCAGAACACTTAATCACATGAATGGATCACGAGACGTGTATGAGACTTGACACGTGTGTAGTAGCCGTGTGAGAAATGAGCCATGTTCATCTGGACATCGGTGTGTCAGTTCTCATTTGTCCATGTTTGACATGTACTGCATGAGATCTGTGATTGGATGACTTCTAATAAAATGTCTGTCACTGGGTTAACGGAGGTTGCCCCTCAGCCACTCAATCTACCCCCCTCTGTGTGTGCATGTGTGTTCGTGCGGACTCACAGGAGTTAGTGCCGTCATCTTTGGTCCCGTCCAGACATCCATCTGGGTTCATCTGCAAGTAGTATCCCTGTCTGCAGTACAACCTGGTCACTATGCCCTTAAGCTGTGGATCTAGAGGGAGAGAGGAGAGAGGAGAGAGGCGAGAGAACGGAGAGAGGCGAGAGAAAGGAGAGAGGCGAGAGAAAGGAGAGAGAGAGGAGAGAGAAAGGAGAGGAGAGAGAAAGGACAGAGGAGAGAGAAAGGATAGAGGAGAAAGGAGAGAGAGAGAGGAGAGGAGAAGAGAGAGGAAGGAGAGAGGAGAGAGGAGAGAGAGGTGAGGAGAGAGAAAAAGGAGAGAGGAAAGAGAAAGGAGAGAGGAGAGAGGGGAGAGAGGAGAGAGAGGAGAGAGAAAGGAGAGAGGAGAGAAAAAGGAGAGAGTAGAGAGAAGGGAGAGAGAAAGGAGAGAGAAAGGAAAGAGGAGAGAGAAATGAGAGAGGAGAGAGAAAGGAGAAAGGAGAGAGGAGAGAGAAAGGAGAGAGAAAGGAGAGAGGAGAGGAGAGGAGAGAGAGGAGAGAGAAAGGAGTGAGGAGAGAGAGAGGAGAGAGAGAAGAACGAGAGAGAGAGAGAGAGAGAGAGAGAGAGAGAGAGAGAGAGAGAGAGAGAGAGAGAGAGATAGATAGATAGATAGATAGATAGATAGATAGATAGATAGATAGAAGAGAGAGAGTCTCATTATTAAAAGGTGGGCTGGCTTCAGTGTAAAAGACTACATTATTCTGAGGTTTCTTTTATCTCCGTGACAATATCAGTCTGTTTTCACAAAGAAAGAGCGAGCAGACAGACCGGAGCTCAGGAGAAAAAGCTCTTAATCTCAGAAATGTCTGAGAATGTCAGCATGTGTGTGCAACCCAGTCCACACCCACACAGGCCCAAGACTTCATTATGTTCTCCTCCAACTCCCTGTCACAAAACAGCCAGAGAAAGAAACATGTCAAACAGAGAAACAGAGAGAGAAACAGAGAGAGAAAGAGAGAGAGAAACAGAGAGAGAAACAGAGAGAGAAAGAGAGAGAAACGGAGAGAGAAACAGAGAGAGAAACAGAGAGAGAAACAGAGAGAGAAACAGAGAGAGAAAGAGAGAGAGAGAAACAGAGAGAGAAAGAGAGAGAGAAAGAGAGAGGGAAACATAGAGAGAAACAGAGAGAGAAACAGAGAGAGAAAGAGAGAGGGAAACAGAGAGAGAAACAGAGAGAGAAACAGAGAGAGAAACAGAGAGAGAAAGAGAGAGAGAAACGGAGAGAGAAACAGAGAGAAAGAGAGAGAGAGACAGAGAGAGAAACGGAGAGAGAAACGGAGAGAGAAACAGAGAGAGAAAGAGAGAGAGAAAGAGGGAGAGAAACGGAGAGAGAAATGGAGAGAGAAAGAGAGAGAGAAATGGAGAGAGAAACACAGAGAGAGAGAGAGAAACAGAAAGAGAGAGAAACAGAGAGAGAAACAGAAAGAGAGAGAGCAACGGAGAGAGAAACAGAGAGGAGAGAGAAACAGAAAGAGAGAGAAACAGAGAGAGAAACAGAAAGAGAGAGAAACAGAGAGAGAAACAGAAAGAGAGAGAAACAGAGAGAGAAACAGAAAGAGAGAGAAAAGAGAGAGAGAAACAGAGAGAGAAACAGAGAGAGAAACAGAAAGAGAGAGAAACAGAGAGAGAAACAGAAAGAGAAAGAGAGAGAGAGAAACAGAGAGAGAAACAGAAAGAGAGAGAAACAGAGAGAGAAACAGAGAGAGAAAGAGAGAGAGAAAGAGGGAGAGAAACGGAGAGAGAAATGGAGAGAGAAAGAGAGAGAGAAACGGAGAGAGAAAACAGAGAGAGAGAAACAGAAAGAGAGAGAAACAGAGAGAGAAACAGAAAGAGAGAGAGCAACGGAGAGAGAAACAGAGAGAGAAACAGAAAGAGAGAGAAACAGAGAGAGAAACAGAAAGAGAAAGAACAGAGAGAGAGAAACAGAGAGAGAAACAGAAAGAGAGAGAAACAGAGAGAGAAACAGAGAGAGAAAACAGAGAGAGAAAACAGAGAGAGAAGAGAAACGGAGAGAGAAATGGAGAGAGAGAAAGAGAGAGAGAAACGGAGAGAGAAACAGAGAGAGAGAGAGAAACAGAAAGAGAGAGAAAAACAGAGAGAGAAACAGAAAGAGAGAGAGCAACGGAGAGAGAAACAGAGAGAGAGAGAGAGAAACAGAAAAACAGAGAGAGAAACAGAGAGAGAAACAGAAAGAGAGAGAAACAGAGAGAGAAACAGAAAGAGAGAGAAACAGAGAGAGAAACAGAAAGAGAGAGAGCAACGGAGAGAGAAACAGAGAGAGAAACAGAAAGAGAGAGAAACAGAGAGAAACAGAAACAGAAAGAGAGAGAAACAGAGAGAGAAACAGAAAGAGAGAGAGAGAACGGAGAGAGAAACAGAGAGAGAAACAGAGAGAGAAACAGAAAGAGAGAGAGCAACGGAGAGAGAAACAGAGAGAGAAACAGAAAGAGAGAGAAACAGAGAGAGAAACAGAAAGAGAGAGAAACAGAGAGAGAAACAGAAAGAGAGAGAGCAACGAGAGAAACAGAGAAACAACAGAGAGAAACAGAAAGAGAGAGAGAAACGGAGAGAGAAACAGAGAGAGAAACAGAAAGAGAGAGAAACAGAAAGAGAAAAACAGAAAGAGAGAGAAACAGAAACAGAGAGAAACAGAAAGAGAGAGAGCAACGGAGAGAGAAACAGAGAGAGAGAGAGAGAACGGAGAGAGAAACAGAGAGAGAAACAGAGAGAGAAACAGAAACAGAGAGAAACAGAAAGAGAGAGAAACAGAGAGAGAAACAGAGAGAGAAAAACAGAGAGAGAAACAGAAAGAGAGAGAAACAGAGAGAGAAACAGAAAGAGAGAGCAAAACGGAGAGAGAAACAGAGAGAGAAAACAGAAAGAGAGAGAGCAACGGAGAGAGAAACAGAGAGAGAAAGAGAGAAACAGAGAGAGAAACAGAAAGGAGAGAGAAACAGAGAGAGAAACAGAAAGAGAGAAACAGAAAAACAGAGAGAGAAACAGAGAGAGAAACAGAGAGAGAAAAACAGAAACAGAGAGAGAAACAGAGAGAAACGAGAGAGAAACAGAGAGAGAAACAGAAAGAGAGAGAAACAGAGAGAGAGAAAGAGAGAGAGAGAGAGAACAGAGAGAGAAAGAGAAACAGAGAGAGAAACAGAAAGAGAGAGAGAGAACGGAGAGAGAAACAGAGAGAGAGAGAAACAGAGAGAGAAACAGAAAGAGAGAGAGCAACGGAGAGAGAAACAGAGAGAGAAACAGAAAGAGAGAGAAACAGAGAGAGAAACAGAAAGAGAGAAACAGAGAGAGAAACAGAAAGAGAGAGAAACAGAGAGAGAAACAAAAGGAGAGAGAAACAGAGAGAGAGAGAGAGAAAACAGAAAGAGAGAGAGCAACAGAGAGAAACAGAGAGAGAAACAGAAGAGAGAGCAGAGAGAAAAACAGAAAGAGAAAAACAGAAAGAAGAGAGAAACAGAGAGAGAAACAGAAAGAGAGAAACAGAAACAGAGAGAGAGAAAGAGAGAAACAGAGAGAGAAACAGGAGAGAGAAACAGAAAGAGAGAGAGAAAACAGAGAGAGAAACAGAAAGAGAGAGAAACAGAGAGAGAAACAGAAAGAGAGAGAAACAGAGAGAGAGAAACAGAGAGAGAGAAACAAGAGAGAAACAGAGAGAGAAACAGAGAGAGAAACAGAAAGAGAGAGAGAAACAGAGAGAGAAACAGAGAGAGAGAAACAGAGAGAGAGCAACAGAGAGAGAGAGAGAAACAGAGAGAGAGAGAAACAGAGAGAGAAACAGAAAGAGAGAGAAACAGAGAGAGAAACAGAAAGAGAGAGAAACAGAGAGAGAGAAACAGAGAGAGAGCAACGAGAGAGAGAGAGAGAGAGAGAGAAACAGAGAGAGAGAGCGTAAGAGAAGGATTTTGGAACAGTGTTCTAGGGCTGAGGAGAAAGAGAATAAAGGAACAGGAGGAGAAGCCATGGATAAACAGTGGTGAAATAGCTGGACCCAACACACACATACGGTGCATTCAGAAAGTATTCAGACCCGTTGACTTTCCCCACGTTTTGTTACGTTACAGCCTTATTCTAAAATGGATCCAATTGTTTTTTTACCCTCATCAATCTACACACAATACCCCATAATGACGAAGCAAAAGGAGGTCTCACGACATTTTTGCAAATGTATAAATAAAAAATACAAAACAGACATATATTACATTTACATAAGTATTCAGATCCTTTTCATCAGTACTTTGTTGAAGCACCTTTGGCTGTGATTACAGTGTCGAGTCTTCTTGGGTATGACGCTACAAGCTTGACACACCTGTATTTGGGGAGTCTCTACCATTCTCCTATGCAGATCCTCTCAGGCTCTGTCAGGTTGGATGGGGAGCGTCGCTGCACAGCTATTTTCAAGTCTCTCCAGAGATGTTCGATCTGGTTCAAGTCCGGGCTCTGTCTGGGCCACTCAAGGACATTCACAGACTTGTTCTGAAGCCACTCTTGCGTTGTCTTGGCTGTGTGCTTAGGGTCGTTATCATACTGGAAGGTGAACCTTGCTCCGTTCATCTTTCCCTCAATCCTGGCTAGTCTCTCAGTTCCTGCCTCCTGAAAAACATCCCCCCAGCCTGATGCTGCCACCACCATGCTTCACCGAATGGATGGTGCCAGGTTTCCTCCAGACGTGATGCTTTTGGCATTCAGGCCAAAGAGTTCAATCTTGGTTTCAATCAGACCAGAGAATCTTGTTTCTCATGGTCTGAGTCTTTAGGTGCCTTTTGGCAAACTCCAAGAGGGCTGTCATGTACCTTTTACTGAGGAGTGGCATCCGTCTGGCCACTCTACTATAAAGGCCTGATTGGTGGAGTGCTGCAGAGATGGTTGTCCTTCTGGAAGGTTCTACCATCTCGACAGAGGAAATCTGGAGCTTTGTCAGAGTGACCATGGGTTCTTGGGGACCTTCAATGCTGCAGACCTTTTTTGGTACCCTTCCCCATATCTGTGCCTCGTCACAAACCTGTCTCGAAGCTCTACGGACAATTCCTTTGGTTTTTGCTCTGACCTGCACTGTCAACTGTGGGACCTTATATAGACATGCGTGTGCCTTTCCAAATCATGTCCTATCAATTGAATTTACCACAGGTGGACTCCAAGTTGTAGAAACATCAAAGATGATCAATGGAAACGAGATGCACCTGAGCTCAATTTCGAGTCTCATAGCAAAGGGTCTGAATACTTATGTAAATAAGGTATTTATGTTTTTTAAAATTTAAATACATTTGCAAACTTTTCGTAAAACCAGTTTTCACTTTGCCATTATGGGGTATTGAGTGTAGATTGATGAGGAAAAAATGTTTTTCATCAATTTTAGAATAAGGCTGTAACATAACAAAATGTGGGAAATGTCAAGGGGTCTGAATACATTCTGAATACACTATACACCGACCGCACCATCCTGCCTCACACACACACACACACACACACACACACACACACACACACACACACACACACACACACACACACACACACACACACACACACACACACACACACACACACACACACACACACACACACACACACACACACACACACACAGCGCCCTCCTGTGTCTCTGTCACACAAAAGGATTCCCCTTCTGAGTCTGACATTAATATTAATCTGATGCTCTGCACAGAGGAAAACACCCAATGAACATGATAGATTAGAACTGCAGACAGACTGACCCAGTTTAGAAGAGTCTAAATAGAGGAAGACACACACACACATTTTCAGTTTTCACACAGGGACAGAGGTGTGATGGGAGGACACCAACCCTCTACACTAGTAGTCTGTCTGTTCAGCTCAACGTTCAACCACCTGAGAATACATGTTAGAAGACCTTAGACAACGTCTGGTCATTTTAATTTGGGGGTGAAAAAACACTTTAACCGTCTATTACTATTCAGTCTTTACTAATGACCAGAACAGAGTAGAGATGAGGAGATACAGTCACACATGAGAACAGAGTAGAGAGGTGGAGTCACTGAGATGAGAACACTTTCTTCTGAGTCACTGAGAGCAGATGTGGAGATCCCTCTGAAACAGGTGTTGTGTTGATGTGAACAGAGTGTGGAGATGAGGAGATAGAGGTGGAGTCCAGAGGAAAAAAGGTATGCTCCAATGAACATGATAGATTAGAACTGCAGACGAGACTGACCCAGTTTAGAAGAGTGAGAGAGGTAAATAGAGGAAGAGAGTAGAGAGAGAAAGGGATTTTCACAGTTTTCAACACCAGGGACAGAGGTGTGATGGGAGGAGATGAGTTGGAGTCACAACCCTCTACACTGAGTAGTCTGTCTGTTCAGCAGAGTCAATGTTCAACCACCTGAGAATACATGTTAGAAGACCTGAGATGAGAACAACGTCTGGTCATTTTAATTTGGGGAGATGAAAAAACACTTTAACCGTCTAGATACTATTCAGTCTTTACTAATGACCAGAACAGAGTAGAGATGAGGAGATAGAGGTGGAGTCACTGAGATGAGAACAGAGTAGAGATGAGGAGATAGAGGTGGAGTCACTGAGATGAGAACAGAGCAGAGATGAGGAGATAGAGGTGGAGTCACTGAGATGAGAACAGAGCAGAGATGAGGAGATAGAGGTGGAGTCACTGAGATGAGAACAGAGTAGAGATGAGGAGATAGAGGTGGAGTCACTGAGATGAGAACAGAGCAGAGATGAGGAAAATAGAGGTGGAGTCACTGAGATGAGAACAGAGTGAGATGAGGAGATAGAGGTGGAGTCACTGAGATGAGAACAGAGTAGAGATGAGGAGATAGAGGATGGAATCACTGAGATGAGAACAGAGTAGAGATGAGGAGATAGAGGTGGAGTCACTGAGATGAGAACAGAGTAGAGATGAGGAGATAGAGGTGGAGTCACTGAGATGAGAACAGAGTAGAGATGAGGGGATATAGGTGGAGTCACTGAGATGAGAACAGAGTAGAGATGAGGGGATATAGGTGGAGTCACTGAGATGAGAACAGAGTAGAGATGAGGGGATAGAGGTGGAGTCACTGAGATGAGAACAGAGTAGAGATGAGGAGATAGAGGTGGAGTCACTGAGATGAGAACAGAGTAGAGATGAGGGGATAGAGGTGGAGTCACTGAGATGAGAACAGAGTAGAGATGAGGGGATAGAGGTGGAGTCACTGAGATGAGAACAGAGTAGAGATGAGGGGATAGAGGTGGAGTCACTGAGATGAGAACAGAGTAGAGATGAGGAAAATAGAGGTGGAGGAGATGAGAGTAGTGTAGATTATGCTCTAGAAGGACTTCAACAGTACAGATTCACTTAGAGAGACCCATTTAAACACTGTTTAATCAAGTGTGTCAGGGCTTCCTCTAATACCTTAATGAGTCTCTCTCTCTCTGTGTGTGTGTGTGTGTGTGTGTGTGTGTGTGTGTGTGTGTGTGTGTGTGTGTGTGTGTGTGTGTGTGTGTGTGTGTGTGTGTGTGTGTGTGTGTGTGTGTGTGTGTGTGTGTGTGTGTGTGTGTGTGTGTGTGTGTGTGTGTGTGTCCTAATGGAAATCCTGTCCGTATGAGTGTTAAATGAAGGAGTGTTATCAGACCATTGACTTCCACTCAGAGACAGAGAGGATATCAGGAAGACACATCTGTACCTGAACTAGACTCTCCTAAAGACCCTTCTTTATGGATGGTTCATCCTGGGTCTGGTTTCCCTGAGCCTCTGTAGCGTTACACAGTTCAAAGCTGCACAGTCAAACATGACATGGAATGTGGGGAAAAACAAAGCCCTTTTCCTAAAGTGTATCTCTTTTCAATGGAAACACATGGTCAAGACGACTCAAAACAAATACAAAATTCCCAAGCTTCCATAAATCTGACTAATGGAATTGTATTTCTTAACTTTGGGAATTCTGTCTGGTTCAACAGGTAGGGTCTCTTTCCTTCCTCACTGACCTGCTGTGTGTTACTGGGGAGAAATTCCCATTTTCCCAGATTCCCATATCCTGTCTGTTACTAGGGAAACTGGTCCAGGATTCCCTCTTTGTCTGGGTTGCCATGGCTACAGTCTCCTGATCCCAATGTCCCTGTCTGCTTATCCAGAGGAAGGTATTTCCCTGTCTTTGTCTGCGTTGTTCCAACACCGCTAATCTCTGGTTATCCTCCCATGAGGATCCATATCATTTGAATCAAAATGATATCCACCTATTGAATAGAACATGTATTGAATAATGCCTGTCGCCATCAATCAAAATGTCAATATCATACGACTCTGTATTGCACGAGAGCAATCATTACAGTAGTTGTCATCATTGGTAGGCTACTCTAAATCAGGGATATATGGACTCTACATGGGCTCTTAGGTCAACTACAGATGGTGGATGTTCCTGTAACATACATGTACTAGGGATTCTATGACCAATGATTGATTTCTGCTATGTGGGACTACTTGAAAGAAGGTGTAAGAAGGAAGAACACATTTTCTACTACATCAAGAAGCAGAAGAGGAGAGGGTGGCTTTTCACAGTATTTGAACATTACCTATGAGAGACAGGGAGAGACAATGAAAGATGGAAAGAGGGAAGGGAGGCATAGACCGAGAGGAGGAGAGTCTATGTTTGCCCTTCAGAAAACCTTGTGTGTGTCGCCAGGATTCAGACCCAGTTACGCAGTCAGAGTGGCAAGAGGAGAGGAGAAAAGAGGCAGAGGAGGGAGAAAAGAGAAGAGGAGAGGAGAAAAGAGAGGCGAGAGGAGAGGAGAGAGGTGAAAAGAGAGGTGAGAGGAGAGGAGAAAAGAGAGGTGAGAGGAGAGGAGAAAAAATAGAGAGGTGAGAAGAGGAAAAGAGGAGAGGAGGGAGAAAATAGAGAGGAGAGGAGAGAGAGAAAAGGAGAAAAGAGAGGTGAGAAGAGGAGGAGAAAGAGAGGTGAGGAGGAGAGAAAAGAAGAAAGAGAGGAGAAAAGAGAGGTGGAGAGAGGAGAGAGAAAGACAGGTGAGAGGAGAGGAGAGGAGAGGTGAGAAGGAGAGGAGAGGAGAAAAAGAGAGGAGAGGAGAGAGAAAGAGGTAGAGGAGAGGAGAAAAGAGAGGTGAGAGGAGAGAGAGGCGAGAGGGAGAAAATAGAGGAGGAGAGGAGAAAAGAGAGGAGAAAAAGAGGCGAGAGGAGAGGGAGAAAATAGAGAGGAGAGGAGAAAATAGAGGAGAGAGAAAAGAGAGGTGAGGAGAAAAAAAAGAGAGGAGAGAGGAGAGGAGAAAAGAGGCGAGAGGAGAGAGGGAGAAAATAGAGAGAGAGAAAATAGAGGAGAGGAGAAAATAGAGGAGAGGAAAATAGAAGAAAAAAGAGAGGTGAGAAGAGAGAAAAGAGAGGTGAGAAAAGAAAATAGAGGTGAGAGGAGAAAAAGAGAGGGAGAGGAGAGGAGAAAAGAAAGAGAGGTAGAGGAGGGAGAAAAGAGAGAGAGAAAAGAGGAGAAAAGAGGTGAGAGGAGAGGAGAAAAGAGAGAAAAGAGAGAGAGAGAGGAGAAAAGAGAGGTGAGAGGAGAGGAGAGAGAGAGAGGAGAAAAAAGAGAGGAAGGAGAGGAGAGAGGAGAGGAGAAAAGAGAGGAGAGGAGAGGAGAGAGGAGAGGAGAGGAGAGAGGGCGAGAGGAGAGGAGAAAAGAGAGGTGAGGAGGAGAAAAGAGAGGAGAGGAGAGAGGAGAAAAAAAGAGAGAGGGAGAGAGGAGAGGAGAAAAGAGAGAGAGAGGTGAGAGGAGAGAGAAAAGAGAGGAGAGAAAAGAGAGGTGAGAGAAAGAAAAGAGAGGCGAGAGGAGAGGAGAAAAGAGAGGAGAAGAGGAGAGAGAGAGGAAAAAGAGAGGTGAGAGGAGAAAAGAGAGGAAGAGGAGGGAGAAAAGAGAGGAGAGGGAGAAAAGAGGAGGAGAGGAGAAAAGAGAGGTGAGAGAGGAGGAGGGAGAAAAGAGAGAAGAGAGGAGAGAGAGGAGAGAGAGGGAGAGGAGAGAAAATAGAGGAGGAGAGGAGAAAATAGAGAGAGAGGAGGGAGAAAAGAGAGGCGAGAGGAGAGGAGAAAAGAGAGGAAAGAGAGGAGAAAAGAGAGGGGAGAGGAGAGGAGAAAATAGAGGAGGAGAGGAGAAAATAGAGGAGAGGAGAAAAGAGAGGCAAGAGGAGAGGAGAAAGAGAGGAAAAGAGGGCGAGAGGGAGAAAAGAGAGGAGGAGAGGAGAAAAGAGAGGCGAGAGGAGAGGAGAAAAGAGAGAGGAGAGGGAGGAAAGGAGAAAAGAGAGGCGAGAGGAGAGGAGAAAAGAGAGGAGAGGAGAGGAGAAAAGAGAGGTGAGAGGAGAGGAGAAAAGAGAGGCGAGAGGAGAGGAGAAAAGAGAGGTGAGAGGAGAGGAGAAAAGAGAGGCGAGAGCCTGAGGATATATGGCCAGGCTTTAACCAGAAGCTACCACAGCTGGAAGGAGGGAGGGATGGAGGGAGGGTGGGAGGGAGGACGGGAGGGAGGGAGGGAGGTAGGGAGGGAGGGAGGGAGGGAGGGAGGGAGGGAGGGAGGGAGGGAGAAAGAATAGTGGAAGGAGAGAGGAGGAGAGGAGAGAAGGGAGATGAGTGGTGAGAGTGGAGGAAACAAGTTGTAAGGGAGGAAGGAGGAGAGAAGGAAAGAGAGAGAAGAAGGGAGAGTGGACTGTCTAAACATCACCATCACACTCTGAGCGATAAGGGATTATACCTCCCCTCCAACACACACACACACACACAGCCCTGTAAACTCTCTCAGATATCAGATAGGGATACCACAGAAGTTTTCATCTTTACATTCTGAGAATTCTTATATCCCAACACGTCAGCTGAGAGTGTATCAGAATGACTCCAGCCTCCTAGAACTGCTCTTGTTCATTTAGATGGTTGAGAATGTTCAGAAAGCAGATGGAGAGATATACTGTATCATAAACAGAGACCCTGGAGAGAAAATGGTAGATGAAGGATGGAGAGAGGGGGAAGAGAGGGGGAGGGAGGGGGCAGAGAGGGGGAAGAGAGGGGGAGAGGGAGGGGGAAGAGAGGGGGAGAGGGAGGGGGAAGAGAGGGGGCAGAGAGGGGGGGAGAGAGGGGGAGAGGGAGGGGGAGAGAGGGGGAAGAGAGGGGGAGAGGGAGGGGGAAGAGAGGGGACAGTGAGGGGGAAGAGAGGGGGAGAGGGAGGGGGAAGAGAGGGGACAGGGAGGGGGAAGAGAGGGGGCAGAGAGGGGGAAGAGAGGGGAGAGGGAGGGGGCAGAGAGGGGGCAGAGAGGGGGAAGAGAGGGGGAGAGGGAGGGGGCAGAGAGGGGGAAGAGAGGGGGAGAGGGAGGAGGCAGGGAGGGGGAAGAGAGGGGGAGAGGGAGGGGGAAGAGAGGGGACAGGAAGGGGGAAGAGAGGGGGAGAGGGAGGGGGCAGGGAGGGGGAAGAGAGGGGGAGAGGGAGGGGGCAGAGAGGGGGAAGAGGGGGGAAGAGAGGGGGCAGAGAGGGGGAAGAGAGGGGGCAGGGAGGAGGCAGTAGTTCCATCTGGAATCAAACCAGACATGACCTTTTCTCTGTCTTACTGAAAAATGAATTGGGAACAAAAGACATGTTCAACAGATCAAAGCACCATCCTTCTATCTCACCTTCCATCCTTCTCTACTCTTCTCTTCCCTTCTTCCTTCACTTCCTCTCCTCCCCTTTTCATCCTTTTCTTCCTCCGTCCATCTCCTCTTTCTTTCTTTCTCTGCCCTCCCCTCTTTCATTATTCTCCTTTTCTTCCACTCTTCCCCTCTCTTCTTCCTTCAATCCCTCTCATCCTTTCCCCTTTCCTCCTCCACCCCACCTCTCCTTACTCTCCTCCTCCTCCTCTCCGTCTCCTCCTCTCTCTCTCCCTTCACACCTCTCCTCCTCCTCTCTCTCTCCCTTCACACCTCTCCTCCTCCTCTCTCTCCCTTCACACCTCTCCTCCTCCTCTCTCTCTCCCTTCACACCTCTCCTCCTCCTCTCTCTCTCCCTTCACACCTCTCCCCCTCCTCTCTCTCCCTTCACACCTCTCCACCTCCTCTCTCTCTCCCTTCACACCTCTCCTCCTCCTCTCGTTCCTCTTACCCCCTGCTCACTCCGAGGTTAAGAAACCCTGAATTCATATTTCATTTTTGACAGGATGCTTGAGGCAACTCCCCTCAACTACACACACACACACACACACACACACACACACACACACACACACACACACACACACACACACACACACACACACACACACACACACACACACACACACACACACACACACACACACACACACACACACACACACACACACACACACACACACACACACACACACACACACACAGCATGTGTCTCAGACTGTACTGTGTTCTACATGCACCCCATCTATAAGGCCACAGGTTGCACTGAATGTCATTGGCTTTGACAAAATGGCTGTCACTTGACTGAGGTTGCTGCGCTCACAGTCAGTCACCCGCTCTCTCTCTCCTGAGACCAGTCATGCCAGTTACCCCCTGCCATACAGAGCTTGTCATGATGTCATTTTCGTATTATTGGTGGTGTCAGCTATACTGTATGTATGAATCAAGATATGTCAAATTCAATAGACTACGTTTCAAAAGCTGTCTGTTCTTTGACTCAACCTGATTCAAGTTCTGTAATGAATACCTATAAAATAGCCAACTGTTTGGTGAGATATTTAATACGGCAACCTGATTCACCTATTCACCCATCAAACGTTTTTTAATCTGTATGTAACACCTAACTGTAACATCGATTTTGTCCCGATTCAAACCCTCCACTCAGAAAGGCAATCAGCAGTAAACCAATCAATGAAAGATTAGGCTAGAAATCGTTATTTTCCCACTTTAGTCTCAACTCCTAGGCTAATTAAAATGCGTAATTTGAAGCCTTGTCGAGAGGACGAGAGCGTCAATGTTATCACAATAACTATAATTGTAAGGAATGAAACAGCAATGTGGTCAAATTTACCGGCCACACTGCTTAGGCTACTTTCGTTAACTACCTGTTTTTACTCATGCATGTAGGGGTAAACTATTGAACCGTTGGAGCTAACGTAAGGCTGCTCTCTCCCTCGCGCATAATGACAACCGTAACGTGTCCATGCGTCTCCCGCGCTTTCCGCTCAGCCCACACCTTGTCTCCGTAGCCTTCTCTTCTTCAAGCCGAAGATTCTCACTTTGGAGAAGATGTCGACCAAATTCCCGTTACAAAGTCCTTTATTCTTGTTGGGGCTTCGCCTCCGTCGGTGTGGCGTCGGCCGGTGGACTTGTTGTTCCCGTGCCTGTCTCTTCTGTCGTATCAAACCGCTGGCAATAGCTGCCATGTCTCAACCGAAACAACCCGGGGGAAAAGGAAACACAGAGCCCGTTCCCCGTTTCCCGTTGGGCACGGAGCGCAGACGGAACAACAAGCGATTATGTTCGGTCTGCAGCTACAGCCCCATAGTTGTGTCTATAAAATGTATCTTCTTTATCCGTCAGAAAAACATTTCGACACTACGCAATCAAGTCCAAATACCACATTTCGGTGAGGATACAGAACATTGCGTTGTCATTTTATCATGGCCATTCAACAACTAACAACCTGTCACCGTTGTTGTCAAATGATTTCGAATTTGACTGCGTGAATCCTTGTAGAGAAGAAGGTTTTCCAAACTGACAACATTTCCGATATCCGTACTGGGTCATATTTTATCATTCAATATCTGTGACGTTTGATGTCACATAGTCCAAAAACACGAAAATAATTGTCGAAAGGTTTCGTTCTTCTCCTCGCCCAAAAATGTTTAGACTACCTCCCGTCTTCTACCGGTGATCGACAAAAAAACAAGCCTATAGAAAATGTGAACACGCGAATTGAAGCCACGCGCTAAAGGAGTCTGTCAGACACTCTCAAAAACATACGGAGCGATTTTAACGTAATTATCTAGTGAAGGACGCAAGCCACAGATGCTCCCCAGATGGGGCTTGCTCCTTGAAGAGAGGTGTGTGATGCTTGCCTCGCGCGCACAGATTCACCAAGTCCGTATGCAAATCCGTCAGTCTCTTCTCCAAAAAATAGAAACGAATAACGGAGGAGCACACAATGATCAAATCGGGAGGATTGGAATCAAAAAACTAAATAATAATAATAATAATCTTGTCTTTAAAAAAGGCCCGGAGGAACTTCTCTGCATCAGGTAAAATGGTGACGCAATTTTATTTCACGCTTCAGAAACTTCATCCAGCACGTCGGGACTGTTTTTCCTCGGTGAGAAGAGAAAGGGGACAGGACACGACTCCTGTTGGCTCATGAATTGCTTTCAGATATGAATAAGGGGTGAAAAAAGGTAGGCTACATCAAACGCTCTCCTTCAACTCATCAATCAAAGGAAACGGGAACAGCCAGACTATTCAGATGAAAACAAGAGTCTGTGCGTCAGACCAAAGCCCCCTCGTTCTGGAGAAACCGTTCGGAAAGAAATACCTTATAAATGACCACAAGCGAGTGAACGCCCTCCGCATAAACGTAACCATTAGCACTAGACACCGACTGAAACTTTAGTATCCTGTATACTGTCTTACTCCAACTCCAACTGTTGCTAATACATTGTATACACCGTCCGGACACGGATTGATATATCGTGTTGTGTATTTCACAAGAAGCAGACACCGAGCCAGAGATAGACATGTAACTGTATAGCCAACGTTGAGAATGTTTACACCTCATTTTATGTTAATCCTGATCAGATGAAATATAGAGACCCAGCACATTGTCAAGTGGAGAACGTTCCCAAAATGTTTAATTAGCTATTCAATGTTCTTTAGTATAGGCCTAGAAATATCACGTGCACGTTTAAAGAGATCCCAGTCAGCGCCACTCCTGTATTCCTGCATTGAGTCGTGTCCAAAAACACTGGGCAGAATGGAGAAATGTTTCCCCCTTATATCCCCCAACACAATCATTGAGACACAATCCATAAAATACGGCATTAAAACTTCAATCAAAATAGCAAAATAGTCCGTGTTATGGTATCTATAATACAATTAAACGAATCGATGGGCTGTAAAATCGAGGGAAAGTTGATCCTTTTGGTCAGTTGAATTCATTAATAACATGGGAGCGCAGATCTTCTGACCGGCGCAAGCCACGTCTGATTTCAGCACCATGGGCAGCGACCGCGGTCTACAGTTCCACCAATCGCATGCTGTCTGCGGCTGCGCTGTGCGTAAACATGACCCTTGAGTTGAGGAGTAGCCTATGAATGATGCACGTGAAAATATCTCAAGACTAACTGGCATTTTCTTCATAATGTTTACCAAACTGCAAGCTAGCCTATTTTTAACCAGGTCATAAACAATTTAAACGTAGTGAGCAGTGAGTCATCGTCTTCCCGGGAAGAAGAGTGTCCTTCACCTGCTGCCTGGAAAAGGGACAAGTCTGGAAAGGTCCCCATTGAAGCAGAGATGCGTGATCTTAATGGGGCTTCATCCTGGATTAATTCAAGTTTTAATTTACTAAATATTTTAAACCCAAACTTGAGAATACCTCCTTCATGGGGAGGTTATCCACTGTGGTAGGTTGTTTCAATGTGCTTTCCAAGGAGCCATCTATAGTTGGTCTCTCTCTCCCAGTAATGAAATCGTCTGGTCAAAACCATTATTTCAAGACAAACAGTTTGGCACATTTTTCAATCACGTTTAGCTTAGTGGGGCACTTTCTTGAATCTGTATCGGCTTTGGTGGTATAATTAAAGTTTTAAAAATGCATGAACCAGCGTCGATTCACAGGAGAGATACAGTAGCCAGCCGGAGTGCTCTAAACTGTACACCCGCACCGTTTTCAGCTTAATAATGAAAGGCCTACCGAGCTCAGGTCAGTGGCTGCCTCTGCGGGTAGATCCGCTGGGTTTCCTGCGGTCACGTTGTGTTTCCGAACACTGAAGAATGATAATTCGATGTGATTCTCCGTGACAGTTACAAGGCATTGACATTAATATTACACCGAAAGAGAATTTACTTTTCAAAATTCAGAAGGCATAGCATTTTCAAATCTGATGACGTTCAAAAAGGCTAAATACCTCCAGGAGAGCTCCAGCTTCAGCCGACAGCAAAGGATTGGTTGCCGAAAAATAAAGTAAAACTGGGATTTGACCGCTTGAGGGCGCCAGAGTGTTCAGAAAAAGAAGGCGCTTGTAATAAGCAGTCCAAGAGTTGACTCTTACCGCTAATCATCCTCTGCTGCAACACAGTAAGGTGCAGGTTGCATGGAATCTAGCTCATTGAATCCTCTCCAGTTACTCTGTAGGCCTATAGAGTTATGGTACCACAGCCTACTTACCAACTGGTCCTTTCACACTACAGTACTTACTGGCCATATGGTCAGACCTGGTGTATGACATCCCATAACGTGGTGTAATATGAATGAATACCAACCAGCACACTGCCTGCCCAAAATGCTCAACGCCACATGTTCATAACGCTACACATGTGGTTCAACAGAGAACTTCAAGCAGAAAGAGGGCTACATCTATTTAAATCTACTTACTGATTTAGCGCACACACACACACACACACACACACACACACACACACACACACACACACACACACACACACACACACACACACACACACACACACACACACACACACACACACACACACACACACACACACACACACACACACACACACACACACACACACACACACACACACACACACACACACACACACCAGGTCAACTGCTGTTGAGGATCATTAATAAATCAAAGCTTCCTGACTACATTTACATAAAAATTCATCATTTCTTCTCATCTCAATGTTAAAAAAAGCTTTCAAAAGGAAACATTCACCCTCTTCACCCCTTCCTCCCAAAACTCCCTTCCCTGTCTATGTAGTGAATAGGAGTGGAACAAATGATTTAAAACTCTAAAAACACAGAGAGAGAGACAGAGAGAGAGACAGAGAGAGAGAGAGAGAGACAGAGAGACAGAGAGAGAGACACACAGAGAGAGAGAGACAGAGATGGACAGAGAGGGACAGAGAGAGAGAGACAGAGAGGGACAGAGAGAGAGAGAGAGACAGAGAGGGACAGTTGGCTATCTACCACATTTAAATCAATACATTAGCTGATCATCCTGTCTGTAGGACTGTTTATGTGTGTATGCTATATATTTCTTTTTTACATCCTTCCGAATGAGGTTATTGGAAAAAAGGGCAGAGAAGGATAAAGAGAAAGGGATATTTTGTTTTCTGCAGAGGAGAGGAGAGCTCCCTCCATAGGTAACACAGGAGCACAGCACTCTTCCCCCTGCCTCTCTCCATCCTCCTCTCCTTATTCTCTCTTTACAGAACGATAGTCTAAGCTGATATATGATTACACAAATGGAAACTTAATCATAATGAATGAATAACACCCTATGAGTTATTAATACTGTAGGTGTGTTCATCAGAGAATAACAACTAGACCGTTATACAAAACTAGTATACAACAGAAAAGGCCATTATATTTGATAGTGGAACAAGACATTTAGTGAAAATGAAAAGCACAATCAATCACTCTGCTAATGAAGGGATCCCCTTGGGTGTGTCATGGGTGGGCGGGGCAGAGAGGGAGGAAGAGAGGCAGATAGAGGGAGAGAAAGAGAGGGGGGGGGGTTGCAAATGATTCAAGACTCAGAAAGAGAAGGAAGGGAGGGATGGAGAGAAGGAAGACAGTGAGAGATAGCCACATGGAAGGAGGGAGAGAAGGAGAGAGAGATAAAAGGAAGACAGAGAGAGAGATGGATAGAGAGAGAGAGATGCAGGAAGAGGGAGAGAGAGGGACGGATAGAGAGAGAGATGCAGGAAGAGGGAGAGAGAGGGACGGATAGAGAGAAAGATAGAGGGAGAGAGAGGGACGGATAGAGAGAGAAGAAGGAAGAGGGAGCGAGAGGGACGGATAGAGAGAGAGAAGGAGGAAGAGGGAGCGAGAGGGACGGATAGAGAGAGAGAAGGAGGAAGAGGGAGCGAGAGGGACGGATAGAGAGAGAGAAGGAGGAAGAGGGAGAGAGAGGGACGGATAGAGAGAGAGAAGGAGGAAGAGGGAGAGAGAGGGACGGATAGAGAGAGAGAAGGAGGAAGAGGGAGAGAGAGGGACAGATAGAGTGAGAGATGGAGGAAGAGGGAGCGAGAGGGACGGATAGAGAGAGAGAAGGAGGAAGAGGGAGAGAGAGGGACGGATAGAGAGAGAGATGGAGGAAGAGGGAGAAAGAGGGACGGATAGAGTGAGAGATGGAGGAAGAGGGAGAGAGAGGGACGGATAGAGAGAGAGAAGGAGGAAGAGGGAGAGAGAGGGACGGATAGAGAGAGAGAAGGAGGAAGAGGGAGAGAGAGGGACGGATAGAGAGAGAGGAGGAAGAGGGAGAGAGAGGGACGGATAGAGAGAGAGATGGAGGAAGAGGGAGAGAGGGGGACGGATAGAGAGAGAGAAGGAGGAAGAGGGAGAGAGAGGGACGGATAGAGAGAGAGAAGGAGGAAGAGGGAGAGAGAGGGACGGATAGAGAGAGAGATGGAGGAAGAGGGAGAGAGAGGGACGGATAGAGAGAGAGAAGGAGGAAGAGGGAGAGAGAGAAGTAAACACGTCACAGCTTCTACAGGTTTCCCCTGGGGGGGGGGGGGGCGTGGAGGGATAGCCATCTCTCTCTTTTGCATACTGATGTGCTGAGTCACAGCACACACACACACACACACACACACACACACACACACACACACACACACACACACACACACACACACACACACACACACACACACACACACACACACACACACACACACACACACACACACACACACACACACACACACACACACACACACACACACACACACACACCTCAGTTGATGAAGCCGGGACAGTCCTCCTGCAGTGCCACCCCTCTGTTGCCTAGGTAACGTCTGGTGAATAACTATGAGGAACCTCTGGGCAGTAGACGATGGGAATATTGGAATGTTCTATATGGGAGGAGTCAGGGGTAATGGTCAGGCTACAGACAAATGTGTCTTTATTAGCTCACAACAAGTGATCTATAGGTGATTACGGGATGCCAAACTGACCTTAGATTAGTATTCCAGCTGAATACACAGAGAAACATAGGATGCAAAGGGAAAGAACACTACCATGGACCCAACAATAACCAGACACACATGTTTGATGCTTTAACCAGACAAAAATATAAATGGCATCATTTTTTATTCAACATTTATTTTGTGGAATGGATGCTTCATTTTCACCAACCTCACATCTCTTGTAACCTTGCAATGACACAGAATATCTAACTAACAAGATGTTGAAAACGCCAAACAGATGAACAGAGACACCTCTGATGACTGAATATGCACCAAGTAACCCCAAAAAGCTTTTCTTTCTACACCAGTGTAAAAGCAGTGAAGAGGTTGAAAAAGGTTTTGAACAGCATAAACACAGGACATGTTAAATAATAGAGACTTGAATGCTACTCCACAGGCACAGCCAATGCTACTCCACAGGCATTGCAGCATCCCTCCTCCCAACTCATTGTGTTAACTAGCTTGCTCTCACACACAAACACACACACATACGCATGCACACGCACTCACGCAAGGCTATGTCTGTACCTGTACCACATGGCTATGTCTGTACCTGTACCAGAAGACTATGTATGTACCTGTACCACAAGGCTATGTCTGTACCTGTACCACAAGGCTATGTCTGTACCTGTACCAGAAGGCTATGTATGTACCTGTACCACAAGGCTATGTCTGTACCTGTACCACAAGGCTATGTCTGTATCTGTACCACAAGGCTATGTCTGTACCTGTACCACAAGGCTATGTCTGTACCTGTACCAGAAGGCTATGTATGTACCTGTACCACAAGGCTATGTCTGTACCTGTACCACAAGGCTATGTCTGTATCTGTACCATGAGGCTATGTCCGTATCTGTACCACAAGGCTATGTCTGTATCTGTACCACAAGGCTATGTCTGTATCTGTACCACGAGGCTATGTCTGTACCTGTACCACAAGGCTATGTCTGTACCTGTACCACGAGGCTATGTCTGTACCTGTACCACAAGGCTATGTCTGTACCTGTACCACGAGGCTATGTCTGTATCTGTACCACGAGGCTATGTCTGTACCGGTACCACGAGGCTATGTCTGTACCTGTACCACGAGGCTATGTATGTATCTGTACCACAAGGCTATGTCTGTACCTGTACCACAATGTTATGTCTGTATCTGTACCACAAGGCTATGTCTGTATCTGTACCACAATGTTATGTCTGTATCTGTACCACGAGGCTATGTCTGTATCTGTACCACACAGCTATGTCTGTACCTGTACCACGAGGCTATGTCTGTACCTGTACCAGAAGGCTATGTCTGTACCTGTACCACAAGGCTATGTCTGTACCTGTACCACGAGGCTATGTCTGTACCTGTACCACAAGGCTATGTCTGTACCTGTACCACGAGGCTATGTCTGTATCTGTACCACGAGGCTATGTCTGTACCGGTACCACGAGGCTATGTCTGTACCTGTACCACGAGGCTATGTATGTATCTGTACCACAAGGCTATGTCTGTACCTGTACCACAATGTTATGTCTGTATCTGTACCACAAGGCTATGTCTGTATCTGTACCACAATGTTATGTCTGTATCTGTACCACGAGGCTATGTCTGTATCTGTACCACACAGCTATGTCTGTACCTGTACCACGAGGCTATGTCTGTACCTGTACCAGAAGGCTATGTCTGTACCTGTACCACAAGGCTATGTCTGTGCCTGTACCACGAGGCTATGTCTGTACCTGTACCACAAGGCTATGTCTGTACCTGTACCACGAGGCTATGTCTGTATCTGTACCACGAGGCTATGTCTGTATCTGTACCAGAAGGCTATGTCTGTACCTGTACCACAAGGCTATGTCTGTACCTGTACCACGAGGTTATGTCTGTACCTGTACCACAAGGCTATGTCTGTACCTGTACCACGAGGCTATGTCTGTACCGGTACCACAAGGCTATGTCTGTACCTGTACCACAAGGCTATGTCTGTATCTGTACCACAAGGCTATGTCTGTACCTGTACCACAATGTTATGTCTGTATCTGTACCACAAGGCTATGTCTGTACCTGTACCACAAGGCTATGTCTGAATCTGTACCACAAGGCTATGTCTGTATCTGTACCACGAGGCTATGTCTGTATCTGTACCACGAGGCTATGTCTGTATCTGTACCACGAGGCTATGTCTGTATCTGTACCACGAGGCTATGTCTGTATCTGTACCACGAGGCTATGTCTGTATCTGTACCACGAGGCTATGTCTGTATCTGTACCACGAGGCTATGTCTGTATCTGTACCACGAGGCTATGTCTGTATCTGTACCACGAGGCTATGTCTGTATCTGTACCACGAGGCTATGTCTGTATCTGTACCACGAGGCTATGTCTGTATCTGTACCACGAGGCTATGTCTGTATCTGTACCACGAGGCTATGTCTGTATCTGTACCACGAGGCTATGTCTGTATCTGTACCACGAGGCTATGTCTGTATCTGTACCACGAGGCTATGTCTGTATCTGTACCACGAGGCTATGTCTGTATCTGTACCACGAGGCTATGTCTGTATCTGTACCACGAGGCTATGTCTGTATCTGTACCACAAGACTATGTCTGTATCTGTACCACACGGCTATGTCTGTACCTGTACCACAAGGCTATGTCTATACCTGTACCACAAGGCTATGTCTGTACCTGTGACACCACCAAGTGGTCACATATTTCTAGTGCCAAACCACACGACCAACAGCTTTACACACTTTATGGAATACAAAACCTTCACTATCTCATCCTGGAATATCCAAGGCTTGAGGCCATCTGCCTTTGTCCTAAAGAGCAGGAACCTGGACTTCATCAAAGAAATCGGAGATACAGACATTATCATCCTACAAGAAACATGGTATAGAGGAGACGGAACCACTGGTTGTCCTCTAGGTTACAGAGAGCTGGTAGTCCCATCCTCCAAACTACCAGGTGTGAAACAGGAATGGTATGCTAATTTGGTATAGAGCAGACCTAACTCACTCCATTAAATTAATCAAAACACGAACATTTTACATTTGGCTAGAAATTCAAAAGGAAATGATCTTAACAGAGAAAAATGTCCTCCTGTTTGCTACCTATATGTCACACCCTGACCTGAGATATCTCTGTTTTCTTTATATTCTGGTTAGGTCAGGGTGTGACTAGGGTGGGTACGCTAGTTTTGTATTGTCTAGGGTTTTGTATGTCCAGGGTTTTGTAGGTCTAGGGGTTTTTGTAATTCTATGTTGGCCTGATATGGTTCTCAATCAGAGGCAGCTGTTTATCGTTGTCTCTGATTGGGGATCATATTTAGGTAGCCATTTTCCTTTGTTGTTTGTGGGATCTTGTCTATGTGTAGTTGCCTATCAGCACTCGTTTGTACAGCTTCACATTTTGTTTTGTTATTTTGTTCAGTGTTCATTCTTTAAATAAATAAGAATGTATGCACAGCACGCTACGCCTTAGGTCCAATCCTTATAACGAACGTGACATTATATCCTCCCCACTAGAATCCCCATATTTCAATGAAGACATATTATCCAGGCCCAGGGACATGTACTAGTCTGTGGTGACCTAAATGACAAAACCTTCCGTGGCCTCCAACTGCTCTTAAACGCTAGTAAAACGAAAGGCATGCTCTTCAACCGATTGCTGCCCGCACCCGCCCGCCTGACTAGCATCACTACACTGGATGGTTCTGACTTAGAATATGTGGACAACTACAAATACCTAGGTGTCTGGCTAGACTGTAAACTCTCCTTCCAGACTCACATTAAGCATCTCCAATCCTAAATTAAATCTAGAATCGGCTTCCTATTTTGCAAAAAAAGCCTCCTTCACTCATGCTGCCAAACATACCCTCGTAAAATTGACTATCCTACCGATCCTCAACTTTGGCGATGTCATTTACAAAATATCCTCCAACACTCTACTCAGCAAACCGGATGCAGTCTATCACAGTGCCATCCGTTTTGTCCCCAAAGCCCCCATATACTACCCACCACTGCGACCTGTATGCTCTCGTCGGCTGGCCCTCGCTACATATTCGTTGCCTGACCCACTGGCTCCAGGTCATCTATAAGTATTTGCTAGGTAAAGCTCCGCCTTATCTCAGCTCACTGGTCACCATAACAACACCCACCCGTAGCACGCGCTCCAGCAGGTATATCTCACTGGTCATCCCCAAAGCCAACACCCCCTTTGGCCGTCTTTCCTTCCAGTTCTCTGCTGCCAATGACAGGAACGAATTGCAAAAATCGCTGAAGTTGGAGACTTATATATCCCTCACTAACTTTAAGCATCAGCTATTTGAGCAGCTTACCGATCGCTGCAGCTGTACATAGCCCATCTGTAAATAGCCCATCCAACTACCTCATCTCCATATTGCTTTTATTTACTTTTTTGCTCTTTTGCACACCAGTATTTCTACTTGCACATCATCATCTGCACATCTATCACTTCTGTGTTAATTTGCTAAATTGTAATTACTTCCCTTCTATGGCCTATTTATTGCCTTACCTCCTTACTCCATTTGCACACACTGTATATAGACTTTTCTACTGTGTTATTGACTGCACTTTTGTTTATCCTGTGTAACTCTGTGTTGTTGTGTGTCGCACTGCTTTTCTTTATCTTGGCCAGGTCGCAGTTGTAAATGAGAACTTGTTCTCAACTGGCCTACCTGGTTAAATAAAGGTGAAATATAAAAATGTTAATAAAAACGGACAAGAACCTGACACCCTCAGCACACTGGGGGGCAAACACCTGCCTGGAGGTGACAGTGTTCCCTCCCCCACATTCCCCCCTAGGCACAACTATGACAACATAACCAACAAAAAAACAGGTCACAACTCCTGCAGCTCTGTCGCACGTTGGGGATGTACATAGTCAATGGTAGGCTTTGAGGGGACTCCTATGGTAGGTACACCTGTAGCTCATCTCTTGGCAGTAGTACTATAGACTACTTGATCATTGACCTCAACCCAGTGTCTCTCCGAGCGTTTATAGTCAACCCTACTGACGCTCCTTTCAGACCACAGAAAAATCACAGTATGCATGAACAGAGCAATACTCAATCATGAGGCATCAAAGCCAAAGGAACTGAGAAATAATTTTAAAAAATGCTATAGATAGAAGGAATGTAGTGTGGAAACCTAATAGTGAAGGTGTACATTTGGCAGTAGAAAATGTTAACAGTATATTTGACATCTCAGCTTGTCACGACTTCCGCCAAAGTCGGTCCCTCTCCTTGTTCGGGCAGCGTTCGGCGGTCGACGTCACCGGCCTTCTCGCCATTGCTGATCCACTTTTCATTTTCCATTTGTTTTGTCTTTGTCTTACACACCGGGTTTCAATTCCCCAATTACTTGTTCATTATTTAACCCTCTGTTCCCCCATGTTTGTTTGTGAGTAATTGTTTATTGTATTGCGGTTCATATTTGTGGCCTTGTATGACATGTATTGTTATATTATTTGAGTAAAATTGCTTTCATTACTCATATCTGCTGTCCTGTGTCTGACTCATCTCACCAGCTACACACAGACACATTACACAGCGTCCCTATCTAATCAAAACATTTCAAACAGAAAACAGAAAAAAATGAACAACAATGACAAATGGTTTGATGAAGAATGTAAAAACCTAAGAAAGAAATTGAGAGACCTGTCCAAAAAAAACATAGAGACCCAGAAAACCTGAGTCTACGCCTTCACTATGGTGAATCACTAAAACAATACAGAAATACACTACAGAAAACCTGAGTCTACGCCTTCACTATGGTGAATCACTAAAACAATACAGAAATACACTACAGAAAACCTGAGTCTACGCCTTCACTATGGTGAATCACTAAAACAATACAGAAATACACTACAGAAAACCTGAGTCTACGCCTTCACTATGGTGAATCACTAAAACAATACAGAAATACACTACAGAAAAC